>NC_069500.1:403016444-403316444 GCF_027579735.1 Bombina bombina | reverse complement strand
ATTTATTGCAGCATTTTAGTTTCCCCTTGCAAGTCTTTGTTATCTGACTTCCATCATCTCCAGTTTCAAGATCTTAAAGGGACATTCCAGTCAAAATTGGAACCCACATGGATGAATTTCAGTTCTGAACAGAAGCATTTTTGTAATATACATGTTTTAGCAAAATGTTTCTAATAAAAGCTATAGCTGTTTCTAAAGTGTATTTAAGTATTCACAGTGCACCTGCTTAGAGAGCCTGTGGTGCTTGTACCATCTCTTAATGACTCCATTTGTTAATTGCTGACATGAAACAAGACCCACTGGTGCTCTGCACAGCTGCAGTATTTAAAATGCTGGTGCACTGAGAATATCTAGCTATGCGTCACATGCACGTGCAGAGAAAAATGTTCACACTAAAACAGAGATAACTTTTACTAGAAGCATTTTTGCCAAATGTGTTTCTATTGAAATATGCAATTCATCTATGTGCATTTAAATTTTGACTGGAATGTCCCTTTAAAACAAAAATAATAATAATAATAATTATAATGAATATATTCATTAACACCATTGGTGCCCTATATACTGTACCTACCTATTAGCAGCAAAGCACCCAAAATCCAATATTACTAAAGAGCCTGCATATTTAGATAGATATATAGAGTGAGATAGACTAATTGTACAACATAGGGGCCCTAATCATGACTCAACCTCCTCTGCAATACATGATACAGTGACCTGGTACTCTTCCAATTGTTCCTAACTGTGACCTGAGATTGCTGCTGTTAATACTAATGGTGACCCAGCTGTTCTGGTCACCCCTAACACCTAGCATTCCTAACTATGACGATCCACCATGAAGCCCCAAGCAATCTTACCCCCAACACCAAATGGAAGTAGAGAGCCCTCTAGTGGGCCTGTAACAAAATTAATGGATAACTGAATTGAAGTTTGGAGTGTACTAGGACAGTTACATTGTTGCAAGTGTGTGATTGGGTATTTCTGCTTACCTTTATAGGTCCTGGCTGCAGTGAATCCGGCCTCTTTGTTCCTCGTTCCAGACTTCAAGGGAGCTTTCTTGCGTGTCTTCGTGATCCAGTGATCCAGTGATGAAGCGTTCCAGGAGAAAGTCTGTGCCAACTAAGCGGTATTGTGAGGTTGTGCAGAAGGTGCCAGGCATGCAGGGATCTGCAAGAGGAAGCGGTGCATCTGATACTGAAGATGTGGTAGCCCCTAACCCTCCAGCTAGGCCCCGGGCAGCCCCCCTTCTAGCAGCTAGACTTAATATCAGGAGGGGACTGGGCCTCCAGGACCTGCCAGCGAGATCTGGGCCCCAGTCACCCCTGATGGATTTTAGCTCCCTCCCTGATGCCCCAGGTGCTCTAGGGGTCACCCAGGTTCCACTACCATTAACTGATGTCCATGTGGCTGGCGAGCATGCTGTCCTGGAGCCCACTACCAGGTCACAGCATGCCCCCAGCGTTCCCATTTCCCCCCTTCCCTTTTCAAATGCAACAAGCCCCTCGTGGCGCCCCTGAAATCTCAGGGCTGCCATCAGCTGCAGATGCTACTGTGGAAACGTCTTTTCAGCAGCTGCAGGCCTTACCCCCGGCGGCCTTTCAGTCTGTGCTCGCACTGGCTCCGGTCTTTATGGGGATCTTGTCCCCCAGTGAGCTTGTCCCACGTGGGTGGGTTTGGGGCCGTTGGTCAGGTCAACGTGGGTGCGGTGGTCTCCGGAGCTCCTAGGCCTCCATCGGGACTTGGCTCCGCCCTTTCTGGTTTGTCGACGCGTGCTTCCTCTCCGGATGAGTTATATAGCGCGGAGGAGCGTGGCAGAAGCCATCGGAGGAGTGGGGCTAGGAGCAGGAGCCGGTCTTCACAGCGAGCCATCCCCAGTAGGTCGAGGAGGCTCTGCGCAGGTGACCGCGCTACGGTTGGGAGGGGAGGCAGAGGGAAGACTACTGGGGGAGGAGAGCAGCAAGGGGGAATGCTGATACGCATGTGGGCAATGCTGATATGGGGAGCCGCATGGGAATAAATGCACAGGAACAAGAGGGCATTAATGTTAGGGGCACATCTGTTGGGGCATGCGTTTTTGCTAACAGGATTGTAGATGCAGTGAATACTGGGGCACAGGGGTCTGCAATAGGTGCATATGGGGATGTTGTTATGCCGGCCCAGGGCAAATACCACTGTATGCATGAGGATGTGATCCGCAGGGCAGTGGCTGTTGCTCTGGGTATGTGTGGGGTAGGGGTGCAGGGTAGGATGGCAGGGACCCCCTCAGGGGTGCATTCTTCTGCACAGAGTTCTCCCCAATTTCTCTTATTTTAACAGGCCGTCACAGTTGGCCCAGCTGCCAGTGCCATGGCGTCATCATCCAGGCAGGATACACCAGCACCTACGGCCATGAAGCCTGCTGTGGCGGCCCCCACACCCCAACCATTGCCAGCAGGAGCTGCTCCGCCATTGGCCACCAGAGGTGAGTACCTATTGCATACATCACCACACGTATAGCAAGGCACATCTACTAGTGAGTCAGGCTCAGAGAGTGAGGGTGATTTAGGCTTAGTGGGTAAGGGACAGAAAGAGATGTTGAAAATGATTAAGATGCTGGTTGCGGCGCAGATTAAAGGTAAAGTGACTCCCACAGCAGACACAGAGGTGGTTCCTTTCATGCAGGACTCTAGCATAGCTATCCCGGACGTGGGGACTGTGGCGGTGTCAAGGAAAGTAGCCTCTCATGGGGACACCTACCCATGTTTAGTGCACTCCTTGTATTGGCACCTAAAATCTAAGGTGGTGAAGAAAATCCAAGATGGGCGTTACGTCAACATCTTTGAGCTTTCACCAGAGGCGTGTAGTAGGGCCAGGGAACGGGCAGGGGACGGCACAGGCCCTAAGAAAGTGCAGAGACCTGAGATGTATGAGGAGTGGCAGCACTGCTTTAGGGTGCTGGCGACTTGTTATGTGGACAACTGGCATTCACAGGGTAAAAATCTGCTTAAGTACGAGGATACCATAAATTATATCCACTCGAGGTTTAAGGAAGGCGTATGGCGGGAGTACGACATGGCTTTCCGTAGGAAAATGGTGGTAAACCCTCTCCTGCATTTTGGAACCCAGGATTTCCACCTGTGGTCCAAATTGGGGTTATAGGGTGCGGCGATTAGCTCTCATGTGACACGGCAGGGGACAAGCCGGCCATCTCCTCGGCTGAAAAGGTGGGGTAGGAAATGCTGGAAATTCCAGGATAAGCAAAGGATAAACAATGCGACAGGGGACAAACTGTTCCTTTCGTCACATTTACAAATTCTGTAGCGGGCCACACTCTGAGGTCGAATGTAGTAGAAGGAAGGAGCCTGGCACCGAGAAGACAGTATCAAAAGGGAGCCTTGGTAACAAGGGCCCCAACGCCCCTTAATTCGGCAGCCATGGGGCCTTGGCTGGCGAATTACCCTGATCCTGGGACGGCTCAGTTGCTCAGGGGCGGGGTTGGTAGAGGGGTTTAGAATTCCTGTGGGAGGTAGTGGGTTCTACGGTTCATCGTAAACTTAAATCGGCCTACGAATTCCTGAAGGTAGTCAGGGAGAAATTGGGCAAGGAAGTGGCATTGGGCAGGGTGGCTGGCCCTTTTTGGGAACAGCCTTTGTCTGATCTGGTGCTGTCCCCTTTGGGGGTAGTGCCTAAGAAGGATACCGGCAAGTTTAGACTCATACATCACCTGTTCATTCAAAAGGGGGCATCAGTGAATGATGCAATTGACCCGGAGATGAGCTCAGTGCATTACCAGTCCTTTGACGACGTGCTGTTGATCATCCATGGCAAGGGAAAGGAGGCTGTGATGGCGAAGCTAGACATAGAGTCAGCATTCTGGTTGTTGCCCCTGCACCCGTCTGCCTCCAGGCTCATGGGCATGAAGTTTGACTGGGCATTCTATGTGGACAAATGCCTCCCCATGGGATGCTCGCTATTGTGCATGCTTTTCAGCTCCTTTTTACACTGGGTAGTGCAAAGGGCGTCCGGGGGTGGGTCTGTGGCCCACTATCTGGATGACTTTCTGCTGGTGGGGGAGGCTGATTCAGACGAATGTGCTCGGTTGATGGCGGTTATGCAAGATATGATGGGGAGTGCCTTTGGCGAATGAAAAAACGCAAGGCCCCTGTACCTGTAACTGTCTTACATTCCTAGGTATTGAAATAGATACACAGGCTGCAGTTTGCAGGCTTCAAGGTCGAGCGCCTGCTTCAGGTGGTTTTGTCCGTGGTTAGCGCTGACTTTATTTCACTTAAGGAATTACAGTCCCTGCTGGGGTTGCTAAATTTCGCTGGTCGAGCAATACCAATGGGCAGAATCTTCAATAGAAGGTTGGAATGTCAACTGCAGGGTCCTAGAGGGAATAGAGCAAGGATTAGGGTGTCTAATGAGATGAGGGAGGACCTCAGAGTTTGGGAGGAATTTCTGAAGAAATTCAATGGTGTTTGCTTATGGAGGAAAGACCCTATTTCAAACCAAACACTGCACCTTTTTACGGATGCGGCGGGGGGGGGGGAGGGTTGGGTATGGTGCTTACCTACACGGCGAATGGAGTGCAGCTCCTTGACCGGAGGACTGGGTTGTGGCAGGTCTCACGAGGAACCTGACCCTATTGGAGCTTTTTCCGATCATAGTGGCAATCAAGCTGTGGGGACGTAAACTGGCCAATCGGTCTGTAATTTTTTTGTCAAACATGAGTATGGTGTACGTCATAAATCGTTTGTCGGCATCGTCCCCGAGGGTAGTTACATATTTGAGGCATCTAGTTTTGCGCTGCTTGCAGTTAAATATTAGTTTCATGGCTAGTCATGTGCCTGGGGTAAAAAATGTAACTGCGGATGCATTGTCTAGGTTTTACTGGAATCAGTTTAGAAAGGTTGCCCCATGGGCTGAGCAAACAGGCCTAACTTGCCCTCCTTTTCTTTGGCAGATGGCGGGGGCTGGGAAAGTGTCATCCCCCTAGTGAGGGCTTCTTTGGCTCCTAAGACATGGAGAATCTACGAAAACCACTGGAAGGCTTGGGTCAGTTTTGTCAGTCAGCAAGGGTTCCAGGTCCAGTCGGCTACCCAGGTACACGTGCTTAATTGGTTAGCTTGCTTGCGCAGTCAAGGGGTGTCTAGATTAGCTGCACAGGGTAGGTTGTCCGCAACTCTGGTTCTTTAACAAGACGTTTGGTATAGCGGATCGCTCGGGCAATTCCTGGTGAGGCAGGTCCTGAAAGGGTGGGAGCGGTTAGCCCCATGCAACAAGGATCACAGGGAACCCATCACACTTTTAAGGTTGCATGAGTTGGTGGGGACATTGCAGTCAGTGTGCTCATCGGTGTTTGAGACTTTGCTGTTTCGAGCGGCTTTCTCTTTTGCTCTGGCCGGGGCATTAAGAGTGGGGGAATTGGTTGCTTCCTCCAGGGCGGGTGCAGATGGGGGTATCAAATGGGAGCATGTTCGGCTCGCTGAGAGTGGGTTGTTGCTGGTCCATAGGTCTAAAACTCATCAGGAGGGTAGAGGGGCTTGGCTCCCGTTGCACAGGCACGAAATTCCTGAATGTTGCCCGGTATGGAATTTTGAGGAATATTGTCAGATGAGACCGCAGGGTGCGCTGCAACTATTCATACATGAGGACGGTTCGTCTTTATCGATATTTCAGTTTAAGAAGGTGCTCGCTAAGGCGGCGGCTGCAGCGGGCTTTGACAAGGCGAAAGTTGCATCCCATTCATTCCGGATTGGGGCAGCCACGAGTGCGGCTAACAGTGGTTCCTCCGAGTTGGATATCAGGCGGCTAGGGCGGTGGAAATAAGGGAGATTTAAGTTATATATTCGGCCGTTAGGGGACGCTCTTCATTAAGGCTTAGGCCCTTGGGGGGTCACATGGCTAACGATGTTGAAATTCTATGCTTCAAAAGGGTGTTAGCGTTTTATCTCAGCTTATATATGCTGTTATTTCAGGCACAAATTCTCCCCTGGCACGCGTTTGGATAGTAGGGCACTCCATCGTGCATTGGGCGTCCATCAGGGATCTGCGTTTGCCAGACAGGTAGCAATTGGGATTTTCCTCATCCAGAGCTAGCATTCGGTGGCTGGGATGCAGGGGTTTAACATGGAATGAGTTGCCAGTCCTTCTTCAAGATGCTTATAGGAGGTGGGGGCAATCTCACATTATTATACTGCACTTGCGTGGGAATGACATGGGGTCTGTTCCAGTCTTGGATTTAATTAGGAAAATGGCTTCGGACCTACGTTGGGTGTGCGCATGGCTCAAGAATGTAAAGATTGGGTGGTAGATTTTTACAGAGCGGGCAGCGTACAATTTGCGGAAAAAGCTGAACAGGGAAATACGGAGAACGGTCACGGCGTTAGGCGGTTTTACCATATGGCATGATGCACTAACAGCTGACAATAAGGCTCTTTATCGCCCTGATGGCGGCGTCCATATTACGGATGTGGGATTAGACATTTTCCTCTGGTATATTTGAAAAGCTCTTTTGGCTGTAGTATAAAAAAAAAGGAAGAAAGTTTTGAAATGTTATAAAAATGTTTATTGTTATCTGTGAGCTTGTCAGTTTAGTGGCGGCAAGAGGTGGCTGACTCTTGTGGCTGTTGGTCAGGGCCCAGAGAGCGGGCAGGGAGAGAGAAGAGTGATGCCCTAGGATGGGGAGATGACGCCCGCTAGGTGCCGACCTAGGGTTACCCCCTCCTACGAATTATAGGCCAAATAGCTCTACCAATTACAGCTTTCTCTCTCTGCCAATTGGGCACGCACAATCCGTGCCACGCTGCAGTCACCGTGTATGGCCCTGGCCGTCTGTCAGTAGCGGTTAAGCTAGCTAGTTCATTGCCGCCACCAGTTTAAGAACTTTATACAGTTCTATGTTATTATTATTGTGTTGCCTAGATTGGCATATATAGCTGTAAATTAAAAGGTTTATTTTATATAATAAACGTGACCGTAACCGGTCTTTAGCCAAAAACCTGTTGTTGTGTATTTATTGTTTACTCATTCTAGGGTAAATAGGACGTAATAGGAAGTTTATCTCTTATGGAAGTGGAGGGCCCTCTAGTGGGGCTGTAACAAAATTAAGGGATAACTGAATTGAAGTCTGGAGTGTACAGGACAGCTACATTGTTGCAAGTGTGGGGGCGGGTGTTTCTGCTTACCTTTATAGGACCTGGCTGCAGTGGATCCGGCCTCTTTGTTCCTGGTTCCAGACTTCAAGGGAGATTTCCCCGCCTGCCCGTCCCTGGAAGAAGAGGTGGCGGGCGGCTTGTAGTAGTAATGGTTAGGGTTAACCCTGGCATGGGTAGGTTTATGTGAACTCTACCTCTAAGCCCAGGTTTTAATTGTAGCCTTAAAGAGAGAACAAATGAGAAGGCTCAACCTTACTTAAATAATTTCAATCAATGTTACTAAGGGTATGCTGCCTGGTAGGACAATATATAAAATACTAATATAGAGAAAAGTGGTGATACAGGTATAAGGTATAACCAGAAAGACCAGGGAGAACAAGCAATCACCTTAAATAATTAGAGCAAATAAATGCATAAATCAAGCTTTAATCAAAAAATATATATACCAAATTTTACAAATAGACACAGATATACACATAGACTAGACAAACAAACAAACACGTGGGCCCCTCATTCAGCTCAAAGAAACTAAACCTAAGCCGGCAATATAGTCCCAATATTAGTTGGTAAATATCATATTGTAGCATGCATGACTATAAACAGCAACTGTTATAAATCCACATGTAGAGAAAGATGAAAAACATGAAAAAAACTCCAAATGATGAATAATGATGATGAGTAAAGCACAATTGTAAAGGGTTAAAGCAATGTGGTAATGATATGTGCAAAACAGTCATTGATGAAAACAAAACAAGTGATGATGAGTGATGATGATGAATGAAACACAGTTGCAACAAGGTTTAAAGCAATATGGCAATAAAGTGTGCAATGCAGTCATTTGAAAATGAGACACCGTTGCAAAGGTTAGCTAAGAGCATAAACACGTGTGCAGCATCCTTACTAGACATTCATAACGCTGTGGCTAGGTGTGGGGTATCCACATGAGAGGTAGGGAACAAGTAAGAGGGTACATTGATATTCAACCATCCAGTAATAAGTGGGCAAGTTCATACCATACGCCAAGTACTCCAAATAAAACCCTCACAGATGAATCATCCTATCGCTACTCACTACACCTCCACACTCTGGCAGATACTTAAGCGATTCAGTCTTCTGATTGTAGGGGAAGCTGAACACTCAAAGTGTGGAGGTGTAGTGAGTAGCTACCTCTCATGTGGATACCCCACACCTAGCCACAGCGTTATGGATGTCTAGTAAGGATGCTGCACACGTGTTTATGCTCTTAGCTAACCTTTGCAAACGGTGTCTCATTTTCAAATGACTGCATTGCACACATTATTGCCATATTGCTTAAAACCTTGTTGCAACTGTGTTTCATTCATCATCATCACTCATCATCACTTGTTTTGTTTTCATCAATGACTGTTTTGCACATATCATTACCACATTGCTTTGACTCTTTACAATTGTGCTTTACTCATCATCATTATTCATCATCATTTTGAGTTTTTTTCATGTTTTTCATCTTTCTCTACATGTGGATTTATAACAGTTTCTGTTTATAGTCATGCACCACTTTTCTCTATATTAGTATTTTATTTAATTATAGCCTTCCACCTGTTTCAGGCGTGTTTTTACGACTCGTTTGATGAGGTCGCCTTACTAGGCTGGTTGTGTATGCCCTAGCAGGCGGTCGGTCAGGGCCCAGAGAGCGGACAGGGAGAGAGAAGAGTGATGCCCTAAGATGGGGGAAGTGACGCCCGCTAGGTTTCTGACCTAGAGGTTACTCCCCCCTACGAATCGTAGGCCAAATAGCTCTACCAATTACAGCTTTCTCTCTTTGCCAATTGGGCACGCGCAATCTGTGCTGCGCTGCAGTCACCGTGTAGGGCCCTGGCCATCTGTCAGTAGGGGTTAAGCTAGCTAGTTCATTGCCACCACCAGTTTAAGAATGTTATACAGTTCCATGTTATTATTATTGAGTTGCCTAGATTGGCATATATAGCCGTAATTAAGAGGTTTATTTTATCTTTAGCCCAAAACCTGTTGTTGTGTATTTATTGTTTAATCATTCTAGGGTACATAGGTCGTAATAGGAAGTTTATCTCTTAAGGCCTCATGTACAGAGGAAAGCTTGATACATATTTGTTGTAGTTGGTTAATACTTATTAAGGTTTAGTGATAAATACAACTAAGGAGTGTGGAGCACAGCTGCAGGGGACCACAGCCATTGTAAGTTGCATATTGAGAACAATAAAAAAAATAAGACAAAGTTTCATTGTATGTATGTTTTACTGTGAATATGCATACAATGCAAACCAATTACCAGCCTACAGGTTTGCTTTCCCTTAAGTCCAGTTAAAGAGTCTTGTTGCTGGCAGGAAAGCCTGAAGATACACCATGGTCTCAACCCTCAACCCTGAGAATAGAAAATCTATTAAAGGTAAAATGAGATTTCTAGTTGAACTATGTAATTATGTGCAATTTGCAACATACTTCCTATTGAAAGTAATAGAATTGTATACCAGTATCTGAATAACCAAATGCAATGCTCAGCACTACATTTTTTGCAATGTGTTAAATGCCTGTGGATATAGCAGAATAGCTTGGAAACACTGTAGGAATCAATGAATTGCAGCATATACAGACTATGTAACAAGGCAATATTTGAACTAAACTGACATCAATGGAATTTGAATGAGTGCACTGAGGCGCTGTGCTCTAATGTGGTCCCCTGCGCCTTGTCATGCGCCTCTCTGAAGAGCTTGGGAGCTGTTACATGACATGCATATATTATTGGAAGATATGAAACTCAGCACGACAAAACATCTTTTCATCTCTCTGTTTTCTGGTATCTATCTCTCTTGGTTCAAGTAAACGGTTCTGTGTGGAGTATGGAACATATAAACAAAGTTCTATCTGCAATACTACATAATATAGCCATAAAGCTGGCAAGGTGTAATAAGAGTGTGCAGATGAGTAGGAATATGGCTTTTTGTGACCTCTTTGGAATACTATTCATAAACATTTCTTCCATTCATGCATTTGTAATCATTCTTCAAATCCACCCAGCAGTTCAGTTTCACATATAACCTAGAAATGAACTACGATATCAGTTCCTCACTGACTGCTCAGAGAAATTAGAATGACCTACAGCAGAGTCATAAATATTGGCAAGAAATCTCCACACACTGCAGTTTCTGTCTGATAGATGATAGCAGAACTTACATATCTACCATAGTAGAAATAAATGTGCATAAACTGACCTGTTTAGTTTGTACAGATATGGGCAGTTGGCCTGCTGCGCCTGGCACTCTCTACTGTTCAGCCTGCATGTATGTAAGCATGTGTATGTGTGAGCACATGTGTGTGTATATGTGTGTATGCATGCATGTGTGTGCATGTGTGAGTGTACGTGTGTAAGCACACATGTGTGTGCATGTGTGTCTGTATAATTGTGTTTGTATGCATTTGTCTGTGTGTAATTGTGTGTGTGTGCATGCATGTGTGTGTGTAATTGTTTGTTTGCATGCATGTGTGTGTGTAATTGTGTGTGTGTGTGTGCATGCATGTGTGTGTGTAATTGTGTGTGTGTGTGTGCATGCATGAGTGTGTGTAATTGTTTGTGTGCATGCATGTGTGTGTGTGTAATAGTGTGTGTGTGTGCATGCATGCATGTGTGTGTGTGTAATTGTGTGTGTGCATGCATGTGTGTGTGTAATTGTGTGTGTGTGTGTGTGTGCATGCATGTGTGTGTGTAATTGTGTGTGTGCATGCATGTGTGTGTGTAATTGTGTGTGTGTGCGTGCATGCATGTGTGTGTGTAATTGTGTGTATGCATGTGTGTGTGTGTAATTGTGTGTGTGTGCATGCATGAGTGTGTGTAATTGTTTGTGTGCATGCATGTGTGTGTGTTATTGTGTGTGTGTGTGCATGCATGTGTGTGTGTTATTGTGTGTGTGTGTGCATGTATGTGTGTATGCATGTGTGTGAGCACATGTATGCACATGTATATGTGTGTGCATGTGTGTGTGCATGCGTTTGCATGTGTGTGTGTACGTTTGTGAGCATATGTATGTGTGTGCATGTGTGTCTGTGTAATTGTGTGTGTATGCATGTGTGTGTGTGTAATTTTGTGTGTGTGTGCATGCATGTGTGTGTGTGTGTAATTGTGTGTGTGTGCATGCGTGTGTGTGTGTAATTGTGTGTGTGCGCACATGTGTGAGTGTATGTGTGTAAGCACATGTATGAATGCACATGTATGTGTGTGTGTGTGCACATGTGTATGGAGGCCTATACAGACAGTTTTTTAAATACTTAAGACTAATGGTTTTTAAAATAACATAATAGTAAAATAGTAAAATGTGCTAATGCACTAGAGCATTTTATTACTGCATGGTTGAGTGCCTGTATCTATGTGTTTAACCCATTCAAAGGGATTAAACACATAACTGAAGTCTGCCACAGAGTGGCAAAGCATTTCTGCCTCGGAGCTGGGCATGGTCGCTCCTGTTTGGCTTACTGGCTGTATCCAGCTGTAGAGAAAAAGTACACTGCCACTACGGATTGGACTTTAGCTATGCGGTTACACCCTTTGCTGGGGTTAAAGGGACACTATAGTCAGAACTAAAATGTGCATGAATAAGAGCAAGTATTATTGTAATATACCTGTATATGCTTCTAGTAAATGGCATGACTGTTCATGCAGCGTATGGCTCAATCCCTGGCAAATTCCTGTACTCATGCAAAGTAAAAGCGAGTATAAATAACATTTGCTGGTCTTTGCATGTTTTTTTCACTCTAACACTGGCAGAGGCAGCCCTCATGGAATTCTATAAAAAAGTGGTTGTCCCTGCGAGTGGCGAGATGTCTCCCATACAAATAATGAGAGCTCTCTGCTAGGTAGAAATTCACATTGGAGGACGAAGTACAGAGGGGGAGACCGGCATGTTTTTAAACTTCAATATTACACCTAATACAAAAATAATTACGCTGTTTTCATTGCACTGTTCCTTACATACACTGTAATTTTACACTTTGTATATTGTACTTACTACAAATCTCTGTTTTTTAGCACATCAACGCCTAGATTTAGTGTTTTGTCGGTAACGACCCGCGTAGCTAACGCATGCCTTTTTCCCCCCGCACCTTTTAAATACCGCTGGTATTTAGAGTTCACAGAATGGCTGCGTTTATGCGTTAGGCTCCAAAAAAGGAGCGTAGAGCATAATTTACCGCCACTGCAACTCTCAATACCAGCGGTGCTTACGGACGCGGCCAGCTTCAAAAACGTGCTCGTGCATGATTCCCCCATAGGAAACAATGGGGCAGTTTGGGATGAAAAAAAACCTAACACCTGCAAAAAAGCAGCGTTAAGCTCCTAACGCAGCCCCATTGTTTCCTATGGGGAAACAGTTTCTAAGTCTGCACCTAACACCCTAACATGTACCCCGAGTCTAAACACCCCTAACCTTACACTTATTAACCCCTAATCTGCTGCCCCCGCTATCGCTGACCCCTGCTTTTTTTTTTAACCCCTAATCTGCCGCTCCGTACACCGCCGCAACCTACATTATTCCTATGTACCCCTAATCTGCTGCCCATAACACCGCCGACTCCTATATTATATTTATTAACCCCTAATCGCCGCCAGCTACCTACAATAATTAACCCCTAATCTGCCGACCGGACCTCACCGCTACTATAATAAATGTATTAACCCCTAATCCGCCTCACTAACCCTATAATAAATAGTATTAACCCCTAATCTGCCCTCCCTAACATCGCAGACACCTAACTTCAAGTATTAACCCCTAATCTGCCGACCGGACCTCACCGCTACTCTAATACATTTTTTAACCCCTAAAGCTAATTCTAACCCTAACATTAACACCCCCCTAAGTTAAATATAATGTAAATCTAACAAAATAAATTATTCCTATTTAAAGCTAAATACTTACCTGTAAAATAAACCCTAATATAGCTACAATATAACGAATAATTATATTGTAGCTATTTTAGGATTAATATTTATTTTACAGGCAACTTTGTAATTATTTTAACCAGGTACAATAGCTATTAAATAGTTATTAACTATTTAATAGTTACCTAGTTAAAATAATTACAAAATTACCTGTAAAATAACACTACACTATCAATAAATTAATTAAATACAATACCTACAATTACCTACAAATAAACCTAACACTACACTATCAATAAATTAATTAAATAAAATACCTACAAATAAATACAATTAAATAAACTAACTAAAGTACAAAAAATAAAAAAGAACTAAGTTACAAAAAAATAAAAAAATATTTACAAACATTAGAAAAATATTACAACAATTTTAAACTAATTACACCTACCCCTAACCTATTCTAAAATTAAAATAGAAAAGCTCTTTTACCTTACCAGCCCTGAAAAGGGCCTTTTGCGGGGCATGCCCCAAAGAATTCAGCTCTTTTGCATGTAAAAAAAAACCATACAATATCCCCCCCAACATTACAACCCACCACCCACATACCCCTAATCTAACCCAAACCCCCCCTTAAATAAACCTAACACTAAGCCCCTGAAGATCTCCCTACCTTGTCTTCACCACACCGGGTTCACCGATCGGTCCAGAAGAGCCTCCGATGTCTTGATCCAAGCCCAAGCGGAGGGCTGAAGATGTCCATGATCCGGCTGAAGTCTTCATCCAAGCGGGAGTTGAAGAGGTCCATGATCCGACTGAAGTCTTCATCCAAGCGGGAGCTGAAGAGGTCCATGATCCGGCTGAAGTCTTCTATCAAGCGGCATCTTCAATCTTCTTTCTTCCGGATCCATGTTCATCCCGCCGACGCGGAACATCCATCTTCACCGACGACTTCCCGACGAATGACGGTTCCTTTAAGGGACGTCATCCAAGATGGCGTCCCTCGAATTCCGATTGGCTGATAGGATTCTATCAGCCAATCGGAATTAAGGTAGGAAAAATCTGATTGGCTGATGGAATCAGCCAATCAGATTCAAGTTCAATCCGATTGGCTGATCCAATCAGCCAATCAGATTGAGCTCGCATTCTATTGGCTGTTCCGATCAGCCAATAGAATGCGAGCTCAATCTGATTGGCTGATTCAATCAGCCAATCAGATTTTTCCTACCTTAATTCCGATTGGCTGATAGAATCCTATCAGCCAATCGGAATTAAAGGGACGCCATCTTGGATAACGTCCCTTAAAGGAGCCTTCATTCGTCGGTAGTCCGTCGGGAAAGAAGGATGTTCCGTGTCGGCGGAATGAAGATGGATCCTGAAGAAGAAGATTGAAGACCCCACTTGGAAGATGACATCGCCCGGAAAGAAGACTTCTTCAGCGCCGCTTGGAAGATGACATCGCCCGGATGGAAGACTTCTTCAGCGCCGCCTGGAGGATCACTTCATCGGACGGAAGATTTCTTCAACGCCCCTTGGAGGATCACTTCTGCCGCTCCGGATCTCCTCTTCAGTTCCATCGGTGGCTCGGCTGAGTGAAGATGACTAAAGGTAGGATGAACTTCAGGGGATTAGTCTTAGGTTATTTTAAGGGGGGGTTTGGGTTAGATTAGGGGTATGTGGGAGGTGGGTTGTAATGTTTGGGGGGTATTGTATATTTTTTTTTTTACAGGCAAAAGAGCTGAATTCTTTGGGGAGTGCCCCGCAAAAGGCCCTTTTCAGGGCTGGTAAGGTAAAAGAGCTTTTCTATTTTAATTTTAGAATAGGGTAGGGCATTTTTTTTATTTTGGGGGTCTTTGTTATTTTATTAGGGGGCTTAGAGTAGGTGTAATTAGTTTAAAATTGTTGTAATATTTTTCTAATGTTTGTAAATATTTTTTTATTTTTTGTAACTTAGTTCTTTTTTATTTTTTGTACTTTAGTTAGTTTATTTAATTGTATTTATTTGTAGGTATTGTATTTAATTAGGATAGTGTAGTGTTAGGTTTAATTGTAACTTAGGTTAGGATTTATTTTACAGGTAATTTTGTAATTATTTTAACTAGGTAACTATTAAATAGTTAATAACTATTTAATAGCTATTGTACCAGGTTAAAATAATTACAAAGTTGCCTGTAAAATAAATATTATTCCTAAAATTGCTACAATATAATTATTCGTTATATTGTAGCTATATTAGGGTTTATTTTACAGGTAAGTATTTAGCTTTAAATAGGAATAATTTATTTAATAAGAGTTAATTTATTTTGTTAGATTTAAATTATATTTAACTTAGGGGGGTGTTAGGGTTAGAATTAGCTTTAGGGGTTAAAAAATTTATTAGAGTATCGGTGAGGTCCGGTCGGCAGATTAGGGGTTAATACTTGAAGTTAGGTGTCGGCGATGTTAGGGAGGGAAGATTAGGGGTTAATACTATTTATTATAGGGTTATTGAAGCGGGAGTGAGGCCGATTAGGGGTTAATACATTTATTATAGTAGCGGTGAGGTCCGGTCGGCAGATTAGGGGTTAATAATTTTGCTGCGGCTGGAGTTTTGTCGTTAGATTTCTAATGCTCACTTCAGCCACGACTCTAAATACCGGCGTTAGAAAGATCCCATTGAAAAGATAGGATACGCAAATGGCGTAGGGGGATCTGCGGTATGGAAAAGTCGCGGCTCTAAAGTGAGGGTTAGACCCTTTCCTGACTGACCCTAAATACCAGCGGTAGCCCAAAACCAGCGTTAGGAGCCTCTAACGCTGGTTTTGACGGCTAACGCCAAACTCTAAATCTAGGCCCAAGTGTACTTAAATGACGATTACATACAAATTTTCCATTTTTGATAAAATATCATTTGTGGTGAACAATTTTGTTACGGTTTTTGAAGCACCTAAACAATACAATTTTTTCTTGCGTATTTTTGTGTGAATGGTTCAATTGTTAGTTTTGTATAAATTTTAAATTACAAATTTAATTGTGCACTTTTGTAATCTATGTATCTCCTCCCTATGTGAAAATGCATTATACGCCCCTTAGTGAGACACCCTGTTTTCAGGGTAAAAAGTGGCTTTATATAATTCCACCAGGGAAATAGAAGAGCTGGCGAGCATTCTAATAGATTCTCACCAGCCCAGAAACCCTTTTAGGATCAGGCCCTAAATCATTGATAGCTTTTTCTAGATTCATTTTTCTTAATACCCTTGGGCCTTACAATTTGATCATCATGTCCCTTTAAACAAAATCACAATGTATTGTTAAATAATTATCTGCATGCTACCGGCTGCAGATGAGTTTTTCAATGCCCTCCATTTTTATGATAGTTTTTATTGAATTTTCCAAACTCAATACAATGGGGCCTATTTATCAAAGGTCTTGCGGACCTGATTCGACAGTGTGGATCAGGCCCGCAAGACCTCGCTGAATGCGGAGAGCAATACGCTCTCCGCATTTAACATTGCACCAGCAGCTCACAAGAGGCAACTTTGTATTTATTTTAACTAGGTACAATAGTTATTAAATAGTTATTAACTATATAATAACTACCTAGTTAAAATAAGTACAAATTTACCTGTAAAATAAATCCTAACCTAAATTACAATTACACCTAACACTACACTATCATTAAATTAATTACATAAACTAACTACAATTAACTACAATTAAATTAAATTATCTAAAGTACAAAAAAAACACACTAAATTACAGAAAATAAAAAAATAATTACAGTACAAGAATTTTAAACTAATTACACCTAATCTAATCCCCCTAATAAAATAAAAAAGCCCCCCAAAATAATAAAATTCCCTACCCTATACTAAATTACCCCAAAGTAATCAGCTCTTTTACCTGTAAAAAAAAAAATACAATACCCCCCAACATTAAAACCCACCACCCACACTCCCAAACCTACTCTAAAACCCACCCAATGCCCCCTTAATAAAACCTAACACTACCCCCTTGAAGATCACCCTACCTTGAGCCGTCTTCACCCAGCCGGGCACAAGTGGTCCTCCAGAGGGGCAGAAATCTTCATCCAATCCGGGCAGAAGAGGACCTCCAGACGGGCAGAAGGCTTCATCCAGGTGGCATCTTCTATATTCCGGAGTGGAGCGGATCCATCTTGAAGCCATCCGACGCGGAGCATCCTCTTCTTCCGACGGCTAAGACTGAATGAAGGTTCCTTTAAATTACATCATCCAAGATGGCGTCCCTTGAATTCTGATTGGCTGATAGGATTCTATCAACCCGGCTGGGTGAAGACGGCTCAAGGTAGGGTGATCTTCAAGGGGGTATTGTTAGGTTTTATTAAGGGGGGATTGGGTGGGTTTTAGAGTAGGGTTGGGAGTGTGGGTGGTGGGTTTTAATGTTGGGGGGGTATTGTATTTTTTTTTTACAGGTAAAAAAGCTGATTACTTTTTGGCAATGCCCCGAAAAAAGCCCTTTTAAGGGCTATTTGTAATTTAGTATAGGGTAGGGAATTTTATTATTTTGGGGGCTTTTTATTTTATTAGGGGGATTAGATTAGGTGTAATTAGTTTAAAATTCTTGTAATTATTTTTTTTATTTTCTGTAATTTAGTGTTTGTTTATGTTTGTACTTTAGTTTATTTAATTGAATTGTAGTTAATTGTAGTTAGTTTATTTAATTAATTAAATGATAGTGTAGTGTTAGGTGTAATTGTAATTTAGGTTAGGATTTATTTTACAGGTAAATTTGTACTTATTTTAACTAGGTAGCTATTAAATAGTTAATAACTATTTAATAACTATTGTACCTAGTTAAAATAAATACAAAGTTGCCTGTAAAATAAATATAAACCCTAAGCTAGCTGCAATGTAGCTATTAGTTATATTGTATCTAGCTTAGGGTTTATTTTATAGGTAAGTATTTAGTTTTAAATAGGATTAATTTATTTAATTGTAGTAATTTTATTTAATTTTATTTAAATTATATTTAAGTTAGGGGGGGTTAGACTTAGGGTTTGACTTAGGTTTAGGGGTTAATAAATTTAATATAGTAGCGGCGACGTTGGGGGCGCAGATTAGGGGTTAATAAATGTAAATAGGTGTCGGCAATGTTAGGGACGGCAGATTAGGGGTTAATAAAATTTAACTAGTGTTTGCGAGGTGGGAGTGCAGCGGTTTAGGGGTTAATATATTTATTACAGTGGCGGCAATGTCCGGTCGGCAGATTAGGGGTTAAAAACTTTATTTAAGTGTTTCCGATGTGGGGGGGGGGGGCTCGGTTTAGGGGGTAATAGGTAGTTTATGGGTGTTAGTGTACTTTGTAGAACTTTAGTTAAGAGTTTTATGTTACGGCGTTAGCCCATAAAACTCTTAACTACTGACTTTTAAATGCGGTAGGAGTCTTGACAGGAGAGGGTGTACTGCTCACTTCTTCCAAGACTCGTAATACCGGCAAGTCCCATTAAAAAGATAGGACACGCAATTTACATAAGGGGATTTGCAGTAAGCTGGAGTCGCGGTAGAAAAGTGAGCGGTACACCCTCTCCTGCCAGACTTGTAATACCAGCGGGCATTAAAAAGCAGCGTTGGGACCTCTCAACGCTGCTTTTTAAGGCTAACGCAAGACTCGTAATCTAGGCGAATACATTGTCATGTTGCAGATAAACTAGTTTGTATCACTTTGTATTCTGCCAGTGATATTATAAATTGTAGGAAATTGGCTGTCAGAGTGCCAGTACACACTAACTAGCGCATCTCAATCCTCAGTGTAGGATTTCACATTGAACTCAAATTTTAATTCCCCAGAAAGTGGAGCATGATCAATAGTGCAGGGTGCTTAATCTTATGCGCAATCTGGCACCACGTATAAAATGAGTACTGGGCTTTATACACTGAATTTAACCACATATAAAACACAATTTATTACTACAAGTGGATAGCTACATATTTAAATCCAATGCATCTCTATGCGGATGGAACTTTTTTAGTGCACACTCTAGGGTCAATTTACTAATGTGCGAGCGGACATGATACGATGTAGCGTTTCATGTCCGCTGCACATCGATAAATGCCGACAACATACGCTGTCGGCATTTATCATTGCACCAGCAGTTCTTGGGAACTGCTGGTGCAATGCTGCCCCCTGCAGATTTGCGGCCAATCGGCCGCTAGCATGGGGTGTCAATCAACCCGATCGTATCCGATCGGGTTGATTTCTGTCCGCTGCCTCAGAGCAGGCGGACAGGTTATGGAGCAGCGTTCTTTAGACAGCTGCTTCATAACTTCTGTTTCCAAGGAGCTTGATAAATTGACCCCTATACGTTTAATTGATAGTGAAGGGAGCACTATCTGTGTGCTCATTTCCCTTGTATTACAAGTTGTGATTGAAAGGGATATGAAACCCAAATTTTTTCTTCCATCATTTAAGTAGAACATACAATTTTTAACAACTTTCAAGTTTACTTCAATTATCAAATTTGCTTCATTCTCTTGGTATGCTTTGTTGAAGGAGCAGCAATGCACTACTGGTTGCTGACTAAACACATGGGTGAGCCAATAACAATCAGTATATATATGCAGCCACCAATCAGCAGCTAGAACCTAGATTCTTTGCTGCTCCTGAGCTTTTCTAGATAAACTTTTCAGCAAAGCATAACAAGAGAAGGATCAAATTAAATAATATAAGTAAATTGGAAAGTTGTTTAAAATTGCATGCTCTGTCTAAATCATGAAAGAAACATTTTGAGTTTCATGTCTATTTAAGTGTTGCACTTGAGCGGAATCCTAAACACCTCTGTAAAATGTAGAGCTTTTTAAGACTTGATTTAAACCATTATTGTTATAAGTATAGAACAGATCTACATAAAGAACTCTCCTATTTGTTCACCATTGGTTTAGCTTACCCTTGGCTATGCACTTCAGCAATATCCAACATGAATTTTACTGCACGTCCCCCATATAAGTCTTTTACATGAGGGATTTAGCACACCTGTGCAATATGCAATGTGTATATGTTAGACAAGAGCACCCTAAACTATTGCTCAAGTGCTATAAAATAGACTTGTAATATGAGCTCAAAAATAGAAGCGCTATTGATTGTGCTTGACAGATTTTAACGCTAATATTTTTGCCCTCCCATTTTAATCTAGAGCAAAATATTTACCTATGCATAATAAAAAAAAAATTGCAATGCATTTTCATAATTTATTTTTTATTTTTCTATAATTTTACTCTGAATATTCTAGTGTTTCCACTATCCCAATATAGGTTAGGTTCATTCTCTGGAATGCAGAACCCTGGCATTCCTAGATGCTACCCAGTGATTGGGTGATATGTGGAGAAGATCATTTTTTATATGTATGAATTTGAAGTTTGCTCAAAATTCACAATACACTTATTTTAAAGGGACAGTAAACCTAGCAAATAATGTTATATAATTCTGCACATAGTGGAGAACTATATAACATTAGCTTACCTCCATGTTTCTAAAGCAAAGAGTTATATAGATATTTCACAACAATTTGGTATGGTAGCGGGAGCGAGCTACATTGAGTTTAATAGTGCGATCGGGCCGGCTGTGATTAGACAGCGTGCCCAGATGCACTTAGGAGAAGAAAACAGACCGACTCAGTAGAGCCAGGAGCTGCGTTGTGTTTTCGTTGCAAAATATCTATATAACCCTTTGCTTTAGGAACATGGTGGTAGGCTAATGTTATATAATTCTGCACTATGTACAGAATTATATAACATTATTTGCTAGGAAAAGTAATAAATACTGAAATATGGAAAAAAACAAGTTACATTTTAGTGAAAACATTTCCGTTTAATTTGAAAATGATGCAAACAGAGCTTTAATATCAGCCCCAGGGGCTCTCCATTTCTCTCTCTCTCTCTCCCATGTGAAATTTTGTATGCCAGAGAGGTTCATCACTTTCTATGGAAGGCATCTCTCATCTCTCTGGGATTTTCAGGTTCCTCCCCTTTTCTTAAAAAAATCAGTGAGTTCTGCCCCTGTGAAGTCAGCACCAGTGACGTGCAGTAATAGGAGGCAGGGGAGGCAGTGCCTCCCCTGTCCAATCAGGGCAAAAAAAAGATTTAAAATAATATTTATTAAAAAATAAAAAAACTTTTTTTTTTTTTTTTTTTTTCTTGGTCATGCCCTCCCCCGCAACAAGGGTACCCCCCATGGCGATTTGACCAACATTATGTTATTTTACTGCGCTTGCGCACCCGCAGCAGCCAAATTTTGCATAGCATATTCCATTGTTGCGCAATTAAGAGGCAGTGAGGCGGACTGCTGCCCTCCATTAATTGCGCAACAATGGATCTAAAATATAATCCTCTGCTCACTCAGAGCTGTGCCACCCACTGGTGACTCGCCGGGCCCTCAGTAGCTCCAATGGAGGCGGTTCTCAAAACCGCCTCCATGATGAGCTAGATCACTCAGCCAATCAGCATTCAGCACTGCAGGAGGCGTGCCTGCTGATTGACAGAGTGACGTGTGGGGCTTCAGGCGGGAAGTCTAATAGAGAAGATAGGAGGGAGCTCCTGCTGCAACTGTGTGCCCGACCCTTTATTGCATTTGCAAAGACAGTGGACACAGTGCAGTCTCAGTGAGTCAGCTGCGCAGCGGTGTGGCTCAGTGTGGCTCAGTGTGGAGGTGCTGGATGGATTCCTGGAGTGGAGGTCGGAGGACTGTGGTCAGGTGTGACTGTGCTGCAGGCAGTGCAGTGTGTTTCGTGGAGATTGGACTCAGGAGGTTCCGAGGTGGAGCAGTGCAGGCTGCAGGAGCCGAGGACAGGAGCAAGTGGAGGAGCGGACACGGAGCCTCGCTGCCACGTGGGTGGACCCGCTGACCCAGTGGAGTGTGTGACACTCAGTCTCTCAGAGTCTCAGTCAGCGGCTGAGCGGACCTACCGGACCTCATCACCTAGAGGTACTCATTGGCTTGCTCAAGCATAGCAAAAACTCATCCTTAGCTTAGCAGCAGATGCAGACAAAATGACCCACAGCTTATCAAATTGATGATTAGAACTGTATCCATACATTCTCTGTCTCTAGTGACAGCCTTATAATAATATGTATACAGTTCTAATCATCAATTTGATAAGCTGTGTTTCATTTTGTCTGCATCTGCTGCTAAGCTAAGGATGAGTTTTTGCTATGCTTGAGAGCGGTTACACTTACATATGTATTATTTATACATTTAAAAATAGAACAGCAATGCTTTATAATTATTGTAGAGATATATCCAGGAAGAAATGATATACACTTCAATCATTTAATGGATAGGATTAGAGTGGCTATATCTGAGTGAGATATATGGTTGCTTAGCTTTTGTGCTCAGGTAAGGACCAGGACCAGACCAGGTTAGGCCTCAGTGTGCTCACTGCTGCCGCCCAATTTTGCAGAATTAAATAAAGTCATAATCAAAAATCATTTTTTCCCCTCACTGACATTCTGGCTGATTATTGCTGCCTTGCTGTGAGTCTGATATCATGAGTTGAATAAAAGTTCTGCTTAAACATGAATGTGAGAGTTATAGGAGTAGGAGGAATTGGAGCTTTGTACTGTTAAGGTTGATTAGAAATGTATACACTACTATACTATAGTCATTATTAACACATTCTGAGCTTAGTTTATTGAATAAACCAAGCTCAGAATGTGTTAATAATGAATGTAGTATTGTATACCTTTTCTAATATCATTTTGGATATGCTTTTGTCTGACAAAAGCATATTCAAAATGATATTAGAAAGGTATACACTATACTACAGTCATTATTAACACATTCTGAGCTTGGTTTATTGAAACCAAGCTCAGAATTTGTTAATAATGACTGTAGTATAGTGTACCTTTCTAATCAACCTTGATAGTTCATGACTTCAACTGGGAGTTTTTTTTTACATTTTTATATTTACTGAATAATGAAGGAATCTATAAGCATAATTTGTAGCATTAAAGTAAAAAGTATGTTTTAAACATATTTTAATGGGCCTGGATATCTAGATCTCATAAATAGAGCAAGCATTTTGTTATCTGGCAAGAGTTTCTGTTACAATCCTTTAGACTAAAATCAGATGTTTACTAAGTTGACCAGTTTTCCAAGACACCATTTAAAGGGACATGAAAACCATATGTTTTCTTTCATGATTTAGAAAGAGCATGCAATTTTAAATAACTTTCCAATTTACATCTAATATCTAATTTTCTTCATTCTTTTGATATCCTTTGTTGAAAATCATATCTAAATATGCTCAGTAGCTGCTGATTGGTAGCTGCATGTAGATACCTCATGTGATTGGCTCACCCATGTGCGTTGCTATTTCTTCAACAAAGGATATCTAAAGAATGAAGGCGTATCCCAGCCAGTGCCTCACCAGCCTCTGATGTCACTGCACGTCACTAGTCAGCACTATAATCTCTCTCCAAACTAAAAAATGTTTTATTATCTGGCCCGTATAAAGAAATGATGCTCTCTAGGAAAATGAAGCGGACAGTTTTTCAGTTTAAGTTAAAAAAAAGACATGCAAAGTGCAATCTAAATTGTAAAAGATACACTGAAATATACAAAGTATGAGCCTAATTTGTTAAAGTTACACAGAAACTGTGAAGGCATCATCAGAATGTGTTTAATCACAATCCTAAATACACTGCAGTGTAGAAAATAAAAAACAAAATCGAAAGTGCAAAGTTTAAATGTAATAACATTTAACCCCTTAACGACCAAGGACGTACGCCACACGTCCTCAAAAAAAATACAGTTAATGACCGAGGACGTGTGGCGTACGTCCTTGGTCTGGAAAGCAGCTGGAAGCGATCCTGCTCGATTCCAGCTGCTTTCCGGTTATTGCAGTGATGCCTCGATATGGAGGCATCCTGCAATAACCCCCCTTGGCCATCCGATGCAGAGAGAGCCACTCTGTGGCCCTCTCTGCACCGGACATCGATGGCCGGTATCGTTGGTGGGTGGGAGCTTACGTGGGAGGCGGGTGGGCGGCCATCGGTGCTCTATGTGGAGTGCAGGGGGGGGGGATCGGGGGCGGGAGCTACGGGGGCGCGCACAGGAGCGCGCGCGTGCACGGGGGGGGTGGTGGGCGGGCGCGTGCACGGGGCGGGAGCGGGTGGGAACCGCTACACTACAGAAAAAAAAGTTAAAAGTTAAAAACAAAACCAAAAACAAATACAGTAAAATGCAATCTAAGGGTCCTGGAAGGGGTTGGGGGTTGGTCTCGGTGGGGGGGGGGGGGAAAGCTACACTACAGAAAAGGGATTTTTTTTTAAAAAAAGGCACATTTTGTTACAAAACTGGGTACTGGCAGACAGCTGCCAGTACCCAAGATGGCGCCCATTATTGCAGAGGGGAAGGGTTAGAGAGCAGTTTGGTGGGGGATCAGTGAGGTTGGGGTCTAAGGGGGGATCCTACACATCAGCATATGTAAATATGCTTTTTTTTTTTTTTTTTTAAAAAGGGCCAAATACCTTTTATTTTAGTACTGGCAGAGTTTCTGCCAGTACTTAAGATGGCGGGGACAATTGTGGGGTGGGGGAGGGAAGAGAGCTGTTTGGGAGGGATCAGGGGGTCTGATGTTTCAGGTGGGAGGCTGAGCTCTACACTAAAGCTAAAATTAACCCTGCAAGCTCCCTACAAGCTACATAATTAACCCCTTCACTGCTAGCCATAATACACGTGTGATGCGCAGCGGCATTTAGAGGCCTTCTAATTACCAAAAAGCAAAGCCAAAGCCATATATGTCTGCTATTTCTGAACAAAGGGGATCCCAGAGAAGCATTTACAACCATTTGTGCCATAATTGCAGAAGCTGTTTGTAAATAATTTCAGTGAGAAACCTAAAATTGAGAAAAAATTAACGTTTTTTTTAATTTGATCGCATTTGGCGGTGAAATGGTGGCATGAAATATACCAAAATTGGCCTAGATCAATACTTGGGGTTGTCTACTACACTACACTAAAGCTAAAACTACCCCAAAAAGCTCCCTACATGCTCCCTAATTAACCCCTTCACTGCTGGGCATAATACACGTGTGGTGCGCAGTGGCATTTAGCGGCCTTCTAATTACCAAAAAGCAACACCAAAGTCATATATGTCTGCTATTTCTGAACAAAGGGGATCCCAGAGAAGAATTTACAACCATTTATGCCATAATTGCACAAGCTGTTTGTAAATAATTTAAGTTAGAAACCAAAAGTTTGTGAAAAAATTTGTGAAAAGTGAACGATTTTTTGTATTTGATTGCATTTGGCGGTGAAATGGTGGCATGAAATATACCAAAATGGGCCTAGATCAATACTTTGGGTTGTCTACTAAAAAAAAATATATACATGTCAATGGATATTCAGAGATTCCTGAAAGATATCAGTGCTCTAATGTAACTATCGCTAATTTTGAAAAGAAATGGTTTGGAAATAGCAAAGTGCTACTTGTATTTATGGCCCTATAGTTTACAAAAAAAGCAAAGAAGATGTAAACATTGGGTATTTCTAAACTCAGGACAAAATTTAGAAACTATTTAGCATGGGTGTTTTTTGGTGGTTGTAGATGTGTAACAGATTTTGGGGGTCAAAGTTAGAAAAAGTGTGTTTTTTTCCATTTTTTCCTCATATTTTATAATTTTTTTTATAGTAAATTATAAGATATGATGAAAATAATGGTATCTTTAGAAAGTCCATTTAATGGCGAGAAAAACGATATATAATATGTGTGGGTACAGTAAATGAGTAAGAGGAAAATTACAGCTAAACACAAACACCTCAAAATGTAAAAATAGCCTTGGTCCCAAACGGACAGAAAATGGAAAAGTGCTGTGGTCATTAAGGGGTTAATCTGAAGTGTAAAATGATATAAAATAGAAAGCGCAATTGTAAATGCAGCAGAACTGCCATATCATGCAGTGCTATAATGCACTGGGCTTGTCTCTACTTCACATTCAGAAATCCAGGGAACGCCCCTTAGAGAAGCAAAGCAAAATCTGCCTTTTCAAAATGTCACCAGGGATCTTGCAGTGCTGGGAGATCATTTTAGAATATCTCACCTGAGCAGAGAGGTTTTCAATATCAGGGCCTCAGTTATAGCTATCTTACTGCTTGGAAGCGTTTGGGGAGCTGATTGCGTGCAGATTGAGAGTATAAACTGTTGAATGAGGCTCTGAATGAATGTTCCCTTTGCTATTGCGCATGAGCGACTCGGCGTGACTGCAGCTGCAAATCTCACTAGTGAGTCAATTCTGATTGGACGCTACATTCCTTACAAGGTTGAACACATAATCAGTGGGCGAAGCATAGTGGCCATTTTGAAACGGCCAGAAACTTTATAGTTCTTAAAAAAAGGTTACATCGTTACTGCTGCTGTATTTGGAAATGGCGTGCAGGAGGCAGACAAAGATACAAACTACGGTCTGCATTCTTGTTAACTACAGTGTGGACTGTCCCTTTAATTTGTGTCATACAAGCCACCTCTGATGGACCAATTCTATAAAATTCACTAGTCTAGACATGGTTTTCCTGCTGACACTTGCAGGGGCAGCCCTCATGGAATTCTATAAAAAAAAAGGGTCTGTCCCTGCGAGTGGCGAGATGTCTCCCATAAAAATAAGGAGAGCTCTCTGTTACCTAAACGTTTATAATGGTGGAGAAAGTACAGAGGGAGATCCCAGCGTATGTTTAAGCAATTACGCTTTGTATTTATAAGTATGAATTTCTATATTTTTACACATCCAGTGCACTTAAATTATGATTTATCCTGATATGATTTATTTATGTGCAACTTACATAAACATTTTAAGTTTTTCATTTTTAGTGAATAATTTTGTTACGCTTTTTGATGCACCTAAACAATACAACTTTTTCCCGAATATTTTGGTGTGAATGGTTCAATTATTTATTTTGTATGATGTTTAAATGATTTTCATTGTGCACTTTTATAATGCATCTCCTTCCCATACACAAATGCAGTGTACACCCCTTAGCGAGACACCTTGTTTCAGGGTAAAAAGTTTCTTTATAGAATTCCGCCAGGGAAATAGAAGTACTGGGGAGAATTCTTATAGAATCTCACCAGCCCAGAGAGCTATTTAGAATTGGGCCCTGAGTCTCTAAGGAGTGGGGTTTGAATGCTGGTGCACAGGGCACTCACAGCATATGTGCATATGCCACTGAAAAACAGTAATAATTATAGAAGCATTTTTTTGCAAATGGAAGTATATTGCAAAAAAAAAAAATTGTAATCGAAATTGAAATGTACCTATGCTTATTTCAGTTTTGATCTTTCTATCCCTTTAACCCTTTGAGTGCTAATGACGGCTCTGAGCCGTCACAGAGTTTCCCACTCAGGTGCTAACGACGGCTCAGAGTCGTCACTAGCACTCTCCCACCTTGAGGGAGATCTGGGGGCTCCCACCCGCTTCTACCCTGGCGATCGTGCCTGCATAGTGACAGGCATCGCCGGGGCTTCCCGTTTTGCGTGGTGACGTCATGCGCAATAACGTGATGACGTCACCGCGCAACTTTATTTATACTTAACAATGTTAAGTATAGGAGCAGGGGGCATGCTGCTTAGAAGCCTGTATCTCAGGCATCTAAGCAGCTACAGACCCCCAAGCCCCACCATTGGAAAGGTAATTGCCTCACCCTTCCAACAGTGTAAGTTTTGGGGGTATGAAAGAAATAATAAAAAAAGTTTAAAAAAAATGTTTAAAAAATAGAAAAGAAAAAAAAACATTAAAACCTCTTAGCACCCAGGTGGGAAAGTGCTTAGCACTCAAAGGGTTAATAACTGGGATTATTTTAATACACTCATACTTTACAAAAATAGTTCAAACTCTGATGTATATTTTTATTCTTTAGAAAAAGCTTCTTGTTACTTTTTTCTTGAGTAGTTTTTGTGCATAAATCATTAAATGAGTTTGTCCTTTTTCCTTTCTGTCAAGCGTTTTTGATTGTATAATGTCCGTGTATGCAGGGTCAGTGAAATAAAGAATTTCTTCCTTTCTGCCAATCACCCAGACAAGTCTTCTCACCAAAACACCTTTTTAAATCTGTCAATTGTTCACCATTGCATAGTCACTGTCCTATAGCCAGAGCAAGCAATATTAATTACACTGCCTAATAAACTCATTTGGCGCTCTGCCCAGCTTTCAAAACACGCACTGGCCTGCACACTACCATCTCTCTGTAATTATGTTTATACGGAAAGTTAATTTTTGTTTTCATAAATTGATTTGAGGTTTCTGGAAGCTATTTACAGATAATTAACTTTAGCCGTGCAGGCGGATGTGAGTCTAATTTACAATTTGGTGCCCTGTTCAGACCACAGAATAACCCTACAATCTGATTGTATGTTATTTTCTATATTTAAAACAATTGGTACTTAGATATATATTGTCATCTTCCAACAGACTCTTTTATGTAAAGTGATTAATAATCGAATTGACCATAGCATTTATTAAATGAAATAACTATTATTCACTTCCTTAGGTATCTTGCATTTTCATTGAAGATGGTTTTCTGTTTTTCCCTCTCTAACCAACTATATCTAATATTCACCTCAAAATGTCAAGGCTATAAATGTAGGTGCGCAGTGTCGCATGTAATTACTTGTATTGGCAATGCACCCACCTGGAGTGTTCCTAACCTTACCTAGCAATAAACATCAAAAAATATATATTATTAATAAAATGAGCACAAACTTTTCTTTTTAAAAATTCTCCCAAAATGCTGAAATGATTGCAAAAATGTACAATCACTTGAAAAACACATTGCTTCATACTATGAATCGTGACATTTTAAGAAAATGGTGCCGCATGTTTTCAGTTATATTGACAAAGCACCTGAATTGCATATTTATTGCAAAACTACATAAAGTAAAACTTATAATTACAAGGTCTTCTTATGTCCCTTTAAAAAAAATGTGGAAAAAAAATATTTTAAAAAGCTATTAAACCCCAGGATATCAAGGAGAGGCACAGTGTTATAATTAAAATGGAAAATAACCTTAAAAAGCTTCCTGATTCTTATTTCAGCTGCTGTGGTCAATTAAAGATTTTTTGTTTAATACCCCTTTAACCATATAGTCCCACACAAAAGGGTCAGGAAGTAAAATTGTCATTTGTATTATTATTTTGCATGTCATAATTTTTTCCTAAAGGAAAGTTAAACTCAAAACATTTGTGTCTTCACATAGAAAAGGACACAATTTATATAATAACCTATTCAGTCAAAGATTCTACATTTTGAGACATGCCCTCAAATAAAACATGACAATGAAGGGATATTTAACATTTGACTGTAATATAATACAACTTTACAATATTCTTTCATTATTTATTTTGTCCCCTTTTCCTGAAACTTAATTTAAAATTAAAGGGATATGAAACTTCATGATTCAGGAGAGCATGCCATTTTAAAAAATTAGTTTTTAAAACTTTTTTTTTTACTTCTATTATCAAATTTTCTTCATTGTCTTGGTATCTTCTGTTGAAAACAAAATCACTGGAAAATTGAGTACCAAGATCCACACATATATCTGAAAACAAAGTGATTATTCAAGGAAAGTCAGTGAATAGGAAGTCCACTGTGTGATCAGGGTTTAAGAATCCCAGTCAAATCCAATAGTGTCAATTTTGGAACAGGGGTAGATCAGAAAGAAAGATTGTAAAACGCTAAAAAAAAGCAAAGCACTGCAGGTGCTTAGAAACAGGCAATCTTGGGCCTAGATTTAGAGTTCGGCGGTAGATGGGCTGTTAACGCTCCGCTGGCTTTTTTCTGGCCGCAGCATAAAATTAACTCTGGTATCGAGAGTTCAAAAAAATGCTGCGTTAGGCTCCAAAAAAGGAGCGTAGAGAATTTTTACTGCAAATGCAACTCTCGATACCAGAGTTGCTTACGGACGCGGCCAGCCTCAAAAACGTGCTCGTGCACGATTCTCCCATAGGAAACAATGGGGCTGTTTGAGCTGTAAAAAAACCTAACACCTGCAAAAAAGCAGCGTTCAGCTCCTAACGCAGCCCCATTGTTTCCTATGGGGAAACACTTCCTACGTCTGCACCTAACACTCTAACATGTACCCCGAGTCTAAACACCCCTAACCTTACACTTATTAACCTCTAATCTGCCGCCCCCGCTATCGCTGACCCCTGCATATTATTTTTAACCCCTAATCTTCCGCTCCGTACACCGCCGCAACCTACGTTATCCCTATGTACCCCTAATCTGCTGCCCCTAACACCGCCGACCCCTATATTATATTTATTAACCCCTAATCTGCCCCCCTCAACGTCGCCGACACCTGCCTACACTTATTAACCCCTAATCTGCCGAGCGGACCTGAGCGCTACTATAATAAAGTTATTAACCCCTAACCCGCCTCACTAACCCTATCATAAATAGTATTAACCCCTAATCTGCCCTCCCTAACATCGCCGACACCTAACTTCAATTATTAACCCCTAATCTGACGACCGGAGCTCATCGCTACTATAATAAATGGATTAACCCCTAAAGCTAAGTCTAACCCTAACACTAACACCCCCCTAAGTTAAATATAATTTACATCTAACGAAATTAATTAACTCTTAGTAAATAAATTATTCCTATTTAAAGCTAAATACTTACCTGTAAAATAAATCCTAATATAGCTACAATATAAATTATAATTATATTGTAGCTATTTTAGGATTAATATTTATTTTACAGGCAACTTTGTAATTATTTTAACCAGGTACAATAGCTATTAAATAGTTAAGAACTATTTAATAGCTAAAATAGTTAAAATAATAACAAAATTACCTGTAAAATAAATCCTAACCTAAGTTATAATTAAACCTAACACTACACTATCAATAAATTAATTAAATAAACTACCTACAATTACCTACAATTAACCTAACACTACACTATCAATAAATAAATTAAATACAATTGCTACAAATAACTACAATTACATAAACTAACTAAAGTACAAAAAATAAAAAAGAACTAAGTTACAAAAAATAAAAAAATATTTACAAACATAAGAAAAATATTACAACAATTTTAAACTAATTACACCTACTCTAAGCCCCCTAATAAAATAACAAAGACCCCCAAAATAAAAAAATTCCCTACCCTATTCTAAATTAATAGAGTTAAAAGCTCTTTTACCTTACCAGCCCTGAACAGGGCCCTTTGCGGGGCATGCCCCAAGAAAATCAGCTCTTTTGCCTGTTAAAAAAAACATACAATACCCCCCCCCCAACATTACAACCCACCACCCACATACCCCTAATCTAACCCAAACCCCCCTTAAATAAACCTAACACTAGGCCCCTGAAGATCTTCCTACCTTGTCTTCACCATCCAGGTATCACCGATCCGTCCTGGCATCCGGTGCTGAAGAGGTCCAGAAGAGGCTCCAAAGTCTTCCTCCTATCCGGCAAGAAGAGGACATCCGGACCGGCAAACATCTTCTCCAAGCGGCATCTTCGATCTTCTTCCATCCGGTGTGGAGCGGGTCCATCTTGAATCAGCCGACGCGGATCCATCCTCTTCTTCCGGCGTCTCCCGACGAATGACGGTTCCTTTAAGGGACGTCATCCAAGATGGCGTCCCTCGAATTCCGATTGGCTGATAGGATTCTATCAGTCAATCGGAATTAAGGTAGGAATATTCTGATTGGCTGATGGAATCAGCCAATCAGAATCAAGTTCAATCCAATTGGCTGATCCAATCATCCAATCAGATTGAGCTCGCATTCTATTGGCTGTTCCGATCAGCCAATAGAATGCGAGCTCAATCTGATTGGCTGATTGGATCAGCCAATCGGATTGAACTTGATTCTGATTGGCTGATTCCATCAGCCAATCAGAATATTCCTACCTTAATTCCGATTGGCTGATAGAATCCTATCAGCCAATCGGAATTCGAGGGACGCCATCTTGGATGACGTCCCTTAAAGGAACCGTCATTCGTCGGGAGACGCCGGAAGAAGAGGATGGATCCGCGTCGGCTGATTCAAGATGGACCCGCTCCGCACCGGATGGAAGAAGATCGAAGATGCCGCTTGGAGAAGATGTTTGCCGGTCCGGATGTCCTCTTCTTGCCGGATAGGAGGAAGACTTTGGAGCCTCTTCTGGACCTCTTCAGCACCGGATGCCAGGACGGATCGGTGATACCTGGATGGTGAAGACAAGGTAGGAAGATCTTCAGGGGCTTAGTGTGAGGTTTATTTAAGGGGGGTTTGGGTTAGATTAGGGGTATGTGGGTGGTGGGTTGTAATGTTGGGGGGGTATTGTATGTTTTTTTTAACAGGCAAAAGAGCTGATTTTCTTGGGGCATGCCCCGCAAAGGGCCCTGTTCAGGGCTGGTAAGGTAAAAGAGCTTTTAACTCTATTAATTTAGAATAGGGTAGGGAATTTTTTTATTTTGGGGGTCTTTGTTATTTTATTAGGGGGCTTAGAGTAGGTGTAATTAGTTTAAAATTGTTGTAATATTTTTCTTATGTTTGTAAATATTTTTTTATTTTTTGTAACTTAGTTCTTTTTTATTTTTTGTACTTTAGTTAGTTTATGTAATTGTAGTTATTTGTAGCAATTGTATTTAATTTATTTATTGATAGTGTAGTGTTAGGTTAATTGTAGGTAATTGTAGGTAGTTTATTTAATTAATTTATTGATAGGGTAGTGTTAGGTTTGATTCTAACTTAGGTTAAGATTTATTTTACAGGTAATTTTGTTATTATTTTAACTAGGTAACTATTAAATAGTTCTTAACTATTTAATAGCTATTGTACCTGGTTAAAATAATAACAAAGTTGCCTGTAAAATAAATATTAATCCTAAAATAGCTACAATATAATTATAATTTATATTGTAGCTATATTAGGATGTATTTTACAGGTAAGTATTTAGCTTTAAATAGGAATAATTTATTTAATAAGAGTTAATTAATTTCGTTAGATTTAAATTATATTTAAGTTAGGGGGGTGTTAGTGTTAGGGTTAGACTTAGCTTTAGGGGTTAATCCATTTATTATAGTAGCGATGAGCTCCGGTCGTCAGATTATGGGTTAATAATTGAAGTTAGGTGTCGGCGATGTTAGGGAGGGCAGATTAGGGGTTAATACTATTTATGATAGGGTTAGTGAGGCGGATTAGGGGTTAATAACTTTATTCTAGTAGCGCTCAGGTCCGCTCGGCAGATTAGGGGTTAATAAGTGTAGGCAGGTGTCGGCGACGTTGTGGGGGGCAGGTTAGGGGTTAATAAATATAATATAGGGGTCGGCGGTGTTAGGGGCAGCAGATTAGGGGTACATAAGGATAACGTAGGTGGCGGCGCTTTGCGGTCGGCAGATTAGGGGTTAATTATTGTAGGTAGCTGGCGGCGACGTTGTGGGGGGCAGGTTAGGGGTTAATAAATATAATACAGGGGTCGGCGGTGTTAGGGGCAGCAGATTAGGGGTACATAAGTATAACGTAGGTGGCGGTCGGCAGATTAGGGGTTAAAAAAATTTATTTGAGTTGCGGCGATGTGGGGGGACCTCAGTTTAGGGGTACATAGGTAGTTTATGGGTGTTAGTGTACTTTAGGGTACAGTAGTTAAGAGCTTTATGAACCGGCGTTAGCCCAGAAAGCTCTTAACTCCTGCTATTTTTCGTCGGCTGGAGTTTTGTCGTTAGAGCTCTAACGCTCACTTCAGAAATGACTCTAAAACTAGTACATGGAGCATATGTGAGGGGAACGTCATAAGGGAGGGGCTGCTGGGAGAGAACAAAGGGTGATCTAGGTGTGCCAGGTGGGGGTTGAGGCAGAGATAAGGAGAGCAGGCATTGGTCAGGAGTAAGGACAGGGGTGGAGCTGGAGGTAAAGGTGTTATAAGGAAGGGGACTGCAGGAGGGAGTCACTAACCTTTTTTCTTTGTTTGGGAAATAACTGGATGTTGTAAGCTCAATCATTGCTAAATTGCTGCTGGTAACGTATAAAATTGTACTACTGCTTAAGCTTTCTTGATAGCAATAGCTTAGCCGAAGCTGTGATTTAAATGTGTATTGTTATGTCTATAAATTTATATTAAATATATTAGTGTATCCTATATAATAATTACACTAGCATTTGTGCATTTATCACTGTGGAAAAAGGTTTTTTGTATTTTATAGCATAAGTAAATTTTTCGTTACTGGTAATGTTTTTTAAATTGTATTGTGGCTAGATCAGACTTATTAGGCTGTATTGGTTGATATATTTATCTGTTAGTAAGGTATACATTGCTCTGATTGATTATTTAAGTCATGTAAGACTATTTTGGTTAGATAGCTATATTATACCGCCAGGAATTCTATTCGGTTTGGACATTTGCTAGCTAAATGTTGTTAAATAAGCCATATGCCGAATGGGTTTTGTTACTGGCTAATTATAATTGTTATATCTAGTAGCATTAAATTGTGATATTTATAGTTTATTAGTTTTATTTAAAGTTCTGGGGACGCTGGGCCCGGGTTTTTTCTTTCGTGATCCGGATGGGGCATGAGATTTTGTCCGGCTTCTCTGGTTTGCTCCTATAGTCGGGTTTTCTTTGTTCTCTTGGTATCTTTATGGGAAATGCAAGAATGTAAGTTTAGATGCCGGCCCATTTTTTGTGAACAACCTGGGTTGTCCTTGCTGATTGGTGATAAATTCTTCCACCAATAAAAAAGTGCTGTCCAAAGTTCTGAACTATGAAAAAAGCTTAGATGCCTTCTTTTTTGGTTAGGGATAGCAGGAGGGCGTGGAGTATTTAAAGGGGGGAGTTGATTTGATTAGGGGGTTGCATGCTCTATCTAAGTCACGGGGGAGGGGGTTGGTGTTCGGTGTCCCTTTAATTCCTAATAATATGGTGACCATATCCAGGATACAGACGATTTTATTGAATATTAATTAATATTAATATTTATATACCTTGCTTTATATTATAATTTTAATATGGTAAAAATAAATTAATATGTATCTGGTCATAATCAATATTCTATTTACTGCATAAATATAATCACTGTGTTTGTAAAATAAAAAAATAACCTGTTCAGAAATTAAGAAATATTTTATTTGGGTTTAAATATTAATATTTGATAATAATCTTGTTGTCATTAATTGCTAGATATCTCAATAGTGTTATTTTGGAGTGCGCTACTGAGATTATATAACAATTTTCTGGGGTGCACTGCTAAGATTCTACTATATGAGTTGGAGGTATTGCTGACAAAAAAATTATTATTGTAATTAATTATTGATATTTAAAGAAAAAACGATTGAGGATTTAGTAGTGTATCCCGTAGGCGTAGTCCCAAAGAAGGAGTAGGGCAAGTACAGGATGATCCAACACCTATCTTACCCCAGGGGAGGGTCAGTAAATGATGCAATAGCTAAAAATGATTCATTTGTTGAATACCAGTCTTTTGACAGGGCAGTGCATATGGTGCAGGCTTTGGGTAAGGGAGCTTTGTTATAAAAAATTGACATAGATTCAGCATTTCGTTTGTTGCCCCTTAACCCAGAGAGTTTTAAATTAAGGGGTTGCAAGTTTTAATGGCAACTATTATGTTGATAAAAGTTTACCCATAGGGTGTTCAATTTCGTTTAGTTCTTTTTTGCATTGGTTAAGCATTAAGAAGTCTGGTACGGGCAATGTTGTTCACTATTTAGATGATTTTTTTTTTTTTTTTTGTGGATGGGCTTAGCGGGAGCTAACGATTGCGAAAGGTTAAAGGTGAATTAGTTGGGAATGTTGGAACATTTTGGGAGTACCGGTAGCTATGGAGAAGACAGAGGGGCCTTGTACCAAGCTAGTCTTGCTAGGTATAGTCATAGATTCCGTGAAGGGCCAATGCGAGTTACCAGAGGAGAAGGGGGAAAAGGCAAGGGATCTGGTAAGGGAAATTGTAGGGAGTAGAGGTAAGTGTAAGGTTATACCAGTGGGCAGAGTATTTAAGAGAAGATTGGAGTTGAGTACCTGTGGAATAAAGAAGCCAGAACATAAAATCAGAATAACCAAATAATTGAAGGAAGATCTCAAAGTGTGGGATTCATTCTTGATCCAGTTTAATGGGGTGAGGATTTGGGAGAAGGAAATTCTATGGGAGGACCTTGAGTTTTTTATGGAAAGGGGGAAAGGATGGAAGGAAATGGATTGGGTTAAGAACTGGGAACTGCTGGAGCTATTCCCCTTAGTGGTAGCAATAGAGTTATGGGGCGAGGAGTTAGCAAATAGAAATTTAATCTGTTGGTCGGACAACAGGGGAGTGGTAGAGGTCATCAACCTTCTATCGGCATGATCGCTACCAGTAATTAGGTACCTAAGGTATTTGGTGCTGGAATGTTTAAAGCATAACATCTGTATCAGGGCCAAACATATTCCGGGTTTCAGAAATGTAGTGGCGGACACGCTATCCCGTTTTAAATGGGAGAAGTTTAGGGTCTAGCCCCCAATGCCAGACAAGAAGGTAAATGTTGCCCTGGACTTCTTTGGCAGATTGGCAACGGATAGACGGAATCAAGGAACTCGTCGAAGGCCCTGGCACCAAGTAAATGGGCGGTTTACAGAAAATATTGGGGACTATGGTGCAAGCATAGGAAGGGGACACGAGAAGGAGAGGAAGTAATTGAGGAAGAGTTTTAGAATGTTTGGTGGTGCTGCGGAGGGAAGGCGTAAAAAAGGGGAGATTGAATGCAGTGTTAGCAGGGATTTCATACTGTTCGCAGCTATATGGGGGAATAGATTGGTCCAGGAAGTTTATAGTAAAGAAAATAGCAAGGGCATGGGGAAGAGGGGAAGAGAAGGGAATGGATAAAAGGGAACGAATAACGGAGGTCAGATTACAGAAAATGACAGGGGCACTAGAAGGGGTATGTGCAAACAGGGACGAGGCGCTAATTTTCAGAACGGCTTTTGTAGTGGCATTTCACGGAGCAATGAGGATAGGGGAGCTGTTACCAAAAAACAGAAGAATAGGTAAAGGGGGTGTAGAGACAGGGGACGTAAGATGGGGGGAAGAAGCCGTACTAATATTGGTAAGATGATCTAAAACAGACAAGGAAGGAAAGGGGGCATGGCTAAATATGGCTAAAACAGGGGGAGCACTGTGCCCAGTGGCCTGTGTTAAGGAGTACCTGATAACAAAGAGGAAAGGGGGCCGCACATTTCTGAGGCATGCAGATGGCTCGGATGTAACAATCTTCCAGTTTAAAAGCATATTACAAAGGGTAGTTAAGAAACTAGGGTGGAAAGATGCACACCTCGCGCCGCATTCATTCAGAATAGGAGCAGCGACCGCCGCAGCGGGTAGGGGTTGTTCAGAGGAACAAATTAAAAAACTAGGGAGATGGAAATCCGCTGCGTACAAATCATACATAAGAGTGCAAAAGGAGTAAAGCCTCAATTAAAATGTGCTAATGGTTAAATTGTTTTTTTGTTTTACAGGCAAAGCGTTAAGGGTGTGGATAGTAGGGCATTCCTACGTTTACTGGGCACAGGCTAGGGCGGCAGCATCGGCACAGGGAGTAAATTTGGGGCTATCGCACAAGGAAGTTAGCATTAGATGGTTAGGAAAAAGAGGCATGATGTGGGATGAGTTAGTGCCAACAATACAGCAGGCAAGGAGAAGATGGGGGTGTCCGGACGCCATAATTATACATCTGGGGGGGAACGACATAGGCGCTTACCCACTTACGGCTAGATTTGGAGTTCGGCGGTAGATGGGCTGTTAACGCCACGCGTGTTTTATGTCTAACGCACGTCAATGTTTGACTCCGGTATTTAGAGTTAAGATAAGACCATCTAACGATGCTCCTAACGCGTGTATGTCACACGCGTAATCCTGCCCGCGTTAGACAGTCTCTCATAGAGATCAATGGGAAAGCAAAAAAATTGCCTTTTTTAATCTAACACTCGATCTCGCGAGAATACGCACAGCTCGGTCATATGACGCATACCACATCATGCACAACAATAACACGCCGCAAATGTCACAACAACAATCACTCAACAAAGCACACAAGCATTACACATTCACAAGCGGGGGAAGTTTTAATACTATTTATACGGGGAATACGCATAAACTTTAAGATGCGGAAAATCGCACAATAACAACAAGGATTAAAAAAGAGATACATACACTAGAAACAAAATCGCATTCAATATCATTATATATTATGAAAAACATACATATACAACACTTCACGAAGAACACACCATCGCAAATTCACATTTAATAAGAATACTTTTGGACAATGAAAGCTAAAACGAACACTATGACATCATCGCATTCTACACATTCCACAAATACCAACTCGAAATGAGCATGCGCAAATTCACACACCTAATACACATTGCAATAATATTAATTGCTAATAAAGCACACCTGAACACTAATTACAATGGAAATTGGGACATCATTAAACATTTACACAGGGTATATAAGCACCACACAAGCATGGCTTCTTTGACTGTGTTGCTGTTGGGTCTTTGGAGATTGGAGGTTTAAGAATAGAGAGTTAGCGAATTTTTGAGAGTGAGTTAGTGTTAGCGTGAGAGAGTCAGTTGGTAGTGTTAGCGTGAGAGAGTCAGTTGGTAGTGTTAGCGTGAGAGAGTGAGTGAGTTAGTGGGAGTTAGTGGGAGTGGGAGAGAGTCTGTTAGTGGGAGCGTGAGTGAGTTAGTGGGAGTTATTAGTGAGAGTTGTTAGTGGGAGCGTCAGTTAGTGGTAGTTAGTGAGCGTTAGTGGGAGTGTTTGTTAGTGAGAATTAGAAGTAGTGTGAGTTAGCGAGCGAGTGATTTATCTGTACACTTAACACATTTACACGCAAACACATTCAATACATACATACACTTATCAATAACACTACATACACTCCATACCCCCTACCCCCTCATACTACACTCCATACCCCATTCCTTGTAGTCCCATTCCCTTTCATCCCATTTACTCTTATCCCATACCCCATACCCATCCCATACCCATCCCCTAGTTACATTTAGTTTACATATCCTCCTTTTAGTCTTATTCTTTTCGTTTATTTAAATACTCCTTACCCTCTTTGTTTTTTTACATCCCTCACACTTTAAGCACCTTTTTTGTCTTTTTAGTTCTTTATTTTGAGCCCCTTTCATTTCATCACACTCACTTTTTGTTTGATTATTTGGGGTTTAGTTTAGGGAGGAGATGGAGGCCAGGCAGGGGACAGGTAGAGGGGGGAGTAGAGGGAGGGGGAGAGGAACAGGGCAGGAAGGGGGGCAGGAAGGGGGGCAGGAAGCGGGGGTGGAAGCGGTGGGTGGACCCAGCCACTTGGTTCAAGATGACCAAGTGGCTGGGCCCAGTGGCGGTCAGAGTAGGGCTTCACAGTCCGGGAAACAGAGGGCATCGTCACAGGGGAAGGCCAAGGCGACTAGGGAGGCGAGGTTTACGATGGAGGAGAAGGAGGCCCTCGTAGAGGCCTATATGGCCAGGCATAGGATGCTGCAGCACCAAAAGACCACCCCGACTGAGAAGAGGAGGCTCTGGAACGAGATTAGGAATGCAGTCAATGCAGTGGGTGGCCGGAACCGGGATATGGATTCTATCAAACATCGGTACCGGGACTGTAAACTTGAACTTAAAAAAAAGTTAAGCCTGGAGGCCCGACATGCCGCAGGGACCGGTGGCGGCCCTGCCCTTGAAATGGAGTACTGCCGATGGGAGGAAATGTTGCGGCCCAGCATCTCCGAGGTGGAAGTAGTCGGTATCGGAGGAATCGATACCGGGAACCTGCCACTCTCATCTGACGGTAAGCTCATTGAACAATAATTTCACATACGAATGTATTTCAATGGACACTATACGCAAACATTTACTGTCATGATTGAGGTAGCGAATACAATTTGACAAAACATTCAAATGTACTTAAATTACCTAATTAGATTCATTCTTGAGATATATTTTAATGAAGAAATAGCCATGCACACGGTGAAACAATCACAGGAGGCAGCTATATTCACCTAACAATCAGCATCTTAGAAGCATATTTATATATGCTTTTCAGCAAAGAATATCCAGAGAATGAAGCTAATTAGATAAGAAAAGTACATTCGAAAGTTGATACTAAATGTATGCTTCTAAATCATGAAAGATCAAACATTGGGTTTCATGTGTTAAGGATCAGATTAATGCTATTACGCTGTTTACACGCATTCTATTACTTTGCGGTTACATCAGTATCTAGGCTATAGGTTAGGTGTGCATTTAAACAGACTGAAAACAAACGCTAAAACATTCACATTGACCACAGATATCACAAACACGGTTTAGAAAAAGCGGAAATCGTATTGATTGTTTGTTAGATTTCAAAGTGGATTAATGATTCTGCATTTGTAATTGTATCGTAAGCTAAGTCATTTAAACCTTTATTTGCAAATATGCTAATATATATATATATTTTTTATTTTTTATTTTTTTATATACAGAGTCTGGGGACGAGGCAGCACAGCCTCCTGCATCTCCCCGGGATGAGAGTGGTGGTGAGGAATTCCCACTTCGGAGGGAAGAGGCCCCCCGTGAGGAACAGCGCACGGGAGATGATGAAGAGGCCCCGGAAGCACAGGAGGATCCCGCTGAACCCGCGGAACCCGCGGAACCCGAGGTCCCTCAAAGACCCGCACTCCGCCGTGCACGGGCACCCCGCCGTGCACGGGTTCAACAGGCACAACAAGAGGAAATAGCGGAGGTGCGGGTTCTACTGGAGTACATAGACCAGATGCGTACCTCCCGGATAGAAAACATAGAAGGACGACGCAGAATACTTGATGGCCAGAATCAAATTATTCAAGGACAAAATGAAATAATCAGCATACTGAATAGAATACAAGAAGGACAAACAAGAATGTTTCAGCTTCATCAAGAAATGTTCACTTTTTTCCGGGAGGCGCATGCTGGTCTACCTCCTGTTGCTGGGCCTCTTGTTGCTGGGCCTCTTGCTGCTGGGCCATCTCCTCCTGCCGGCCCATCTCATACTCCTCCTCAGCCATCTACTCCTCCTCCTCCTCCTCAGCCATCTACTCCTCCTCCTCCTCAGCCATCTTCTCCTCCTCATCCATCTTCTCCTCCTCAGCCATCTACTCCTCACCTTGGTCGTCCCAGTACTCTTCCTTCCACTCCTCCCACAACAGCTCCAAGGAGGACTCTTCGGAGTCGGCAGTTGCCTCTCCCAGAGCCTCAGCCCCGTGGGAAGAGGGGAAGGAAGAGGAAGTAAGTATTTTTTTCCATCTTCAAATTATTTTTTTATGTAATGTGTAATGGATAGGTATGTGATGATGTGGTTTTCATACACTTGTGGACCACACTCTGTATATAATCGACTTCTATGGGACCGGGTCCATGGAGGAAGATTGTTTGCAGAGTGTGGGTTATAAGTGTGTGAAAACCACATCATCACATACCTATCCTTGTTCATGATATTGATTGGTTTCTGTGATGTGATGTCCAAACTGTTTCCCGAATCGCTAACTAAATTACCATAACAATTATCCATGATGGCATATTACTGTTTGAATGCCAATAACACAGCTTAAAGGGACAGTCAGAAAATTATTGATTACAAAGAAAAAACTGTATTACGCATTATAAAGTTGGAAACAACAAAAAATGGAGAAATACATGTGTGACTTATGTGCTTACCCTTGTATCTATGACTATGAAAAATGACCACTTATTTGTTGTTCTGACATAACAACATTTTAGATATCAATTATCAATACATGGTCAATAATATGCTGTATGAGCACAAGGTTTTACATATACAAATGCTATCCAAATGCCCTCTAGTGCTCAAATTGTATAATGATTACAAGCACTCTTCAAGATTGAAGAAATGAGCACACCAACCTCATAGGTTTAGATAGCAAATTTAAATAAACACAGACAAATGTTCAATTGTTGAGAAACATTTTATATCCTTGATATTACAGAATTGACTTTTCGAATAATTTTAAAAAATAAAATTTTTCTAAACTGTCCCTTTAACAACATTACATATGCTAACACATATTTTAAGCTTGTTGGTATATCTACATGTACTTTGTCAAAAAATTATTTTTAAAATCACATTTATATTGACGTGTTAAATAAAGTCTATTTTCTTTAAGAGACATTATTGTGTTAATATTTTATTGTAAATATTTTTATTTTAACAATGAATATGGTTTAAAGTCCTTTTAGGAGTGTGGGGGGGGGGAATATGCTAACAAAAATATATTTGAAGATTAAACTATGTGGATCTCATACATGATACAAAAAACAACATTTGCATTCAAGGGACAGTATCCTATATTTTTTACATAACTGTATGTAATAGACACTACTACAAACAACAAGATTAACATATACTGATATCAATATTAAAAAGCTTCAAACACTTGCAAATAAAATAGGGTTAGCTATATTGAAAATATAGATGAACCACCATTACAACCGTAAAACAACACAATACACCATCATTAACATATGAAAAGACCCTTTACACAAACTGGACAAAGCTGGAGATGGTACTCACATGAAACTCAGAGGCTTTGCGAGGAGTAAGAAAATTACTTACATTTTCTTACAACACAAGACAAAATAAACCTATTGGTTAAACAATGGACTATCTAACTAGAGACAAAATCCAAGATTTTGATTTATAATGTGAGTGTATAATGAACCTTTAATAAAATATACAACGAAATTACATTTAGAAGAAGTCGGCATCATATATTTAGCATATGATAAATGCATATTGATTACTTTATTCAAACACAATAGCGCATATTTATTAATTAGATATGTTCAACATTAAACACAACAGTAATTTTTAAGAAAAAGGAACATTGTTGACAAACATATTAAACATGGACTGTAGAGATTTGCACTTGCCTATAAATATCCTATGCATGAAAACATTTTGCTTTCGTTCGTTGATTCAACCAGACATCCAGCAAAAGAGAATGTGGTGGTCTTTATCAGCTACGGGTCAACAATGTAACATGATGCAAATAATACATATTCGCAAGCTTTTTAAAATTGCATGCAGTCACAAACGTTTTTAACGTGCACAAATATTGCGGGACTACGCAATCCAATCAGACGTTTTTTTACCTTTACATGTGCCGTCTTAACATGGCGCTTCCTTGATCACGTAAGAACGCCATCCAATGAAAGGCACATTATTGATCACGTAAGAACGCCATCCAATGAAAGGCACATTATTGATCACGTAAGAACGCCCATAAAAAAAGGCGCATCCTTGATCGCGTCAAAACGCAATCCAATAAAAGGCATATTCCTGATCACGTAAGAACGTCAGTCAATACAAGGAATCATTGGACAGCCTGGCAGGTGACGTCTTAAGCAACATGGCGCATCCGAGATCGCTGAAAAACCGCAGACAATACAAGGACTCAGTGACATCTTGGCATATCACTAAGAAACGTATTTATATTTTAGGAACTAGTATGTGTGTAGATTGCTATCTAGGAATGACAACAAATCCAGAATCATCTTTTCGGACTTGACTGTCCCTTGAACTATAGCTATGGTGTATATCTTTAACATTTAAAAGATACACATGAGAAATACATATGCCATTGATGTTTTAAGATATGTTTGGATTGTTGTTGAATAACAATAGTTATACATGGATTGATTAAACGTGTCATTTATTCAAGTTTAATTATTGTCAGCCTACCTATAGCCATAAATGGGAGGAGATGTATTTAGTTAACATATTAGTTAACTAATATTCATCATCCACATTATTTGCATTACACACAGAGATTTATTTGGTTACACTTTGACAATAATATAGATTTGAAAATGAAATACAGGTGCTGTCAACATTACAATAAGATTGTTTATTAATAAAAATATATGTCCTTGTTCTTGTAAAAAGGACAAAAACGCTTTACAAATGGAAATACATTCATTAACAATTGTGATCAACATCACTTAAAGGGACATAATTTTGTTTTTAAAAAGAGCATACACATAGTCAATACTATTTAAATAAAATGAACACTTTACAGGGATTATATCATTGTATCAATACTCAGATCATTTGGTAAAGGTGCATCAATTCATGCAGAGTTTATAAATACACACATGGATCAGAACATTTCAATATACATATATACACAAATACAAATATATATACATATATAAAGAAATTACTCTGCTAATCATAATCAGGCAATGATAGAGCTAAGAGAAAATAATATAAACACAAATAATAAGATTACATTGGAGATGTTAATCTTAAAGTCATTTACTATTGTCTTACATATATGATTTCATTATAACAAATATATTTGGTAGGTCCCTTTAAGGATCAACAGCATAAACTAGAGCTTTCAAAAAATAACAGGAAGAATGAGGACAAAGATTTGTGAAATAAAATGTATTTTATTAGTATGTAAGAAAACATACAAAACGTTTATAAATAATCTTGTAAAAATAAGGAATATATGAGCCATATGACAAGGTAACACAGTGCATCACAGTCCATGAAGAGAGTTTCCAAGGGCCATCATAGCCCCATTGGAGACACATGGCAAGGTAACACAGTGCATCACAGTCCATGAAGAGAGTTTCCAAGGGCCATCATAGCCCCATTGGAGACACATGGCAAGGTAACACAGTGCATCACAGTCCATGAAGAGAGTTGCCAAGGGCCAGCATAGCCCCATTGGAGACACATGGCAAGGTAACACAGTGCATCACAGTCCATGAAGAGAGTTGCCAAGGGCCATCATAGCCCCATTGGAGACACATGGCAAGGTAACACAGTGCATCACAGTCCATGAAGAGAGTTGCCAAGGGCCAGCATAGCCCCATTGGAGACACATGACAAGGTAACACAGTGCATCACAGTCCATGAAGAGAGTTGCCAAGGGCCAGCATAGCCCCATTGGAGACACGTGGCAAGGTAACACAGTGCATCACAGTCCATGAAGAGAGTTGCCAAGGGCCAGCATAGCCCCATTGGAGACACATGGCAAGGTAACACAGTGCATCACAGTCCATGAAGAGAGTTGCCAAGGGCCATCATAGCCCCATTGGAGACACATGGCAAGGTAACACAGTGCATCACAGTCCATGAAGAGAGTTGCCAAGGGCCAGCATAGCCCCATTGGAGACACATGACAAGGTAACACAGTGCATCACAGTCCATGAAGAGAGTTGCCAAGGGCCAGCATAGCCCCATTGGAGACACATGGCAAGGTAACACAGTGCATCACAGTCCATGAAGAGAGTTGCCAAGGGCCAGCATAGCCCCATTGGAGACACATGGCAAGGTAACACAGTGCATCACAGTCCATGAAGAGAGTTGCCAAGGGCCAGCATAGCCCCATTGGAGACACATGACAAGGTAACACAGTGCATCACAGTCCATGAAGAGAGTTGCCAAGGGCCAGCATAGCCCCATTGGAGACACATGACAAGGTAACACAGTGCATCACAGTCCATGAAGAGAGTTGCCAAGGGCCAGCATAGCCCCATTGGAGACACATGACAAGGTAACACAGTGCATCACAGTCCATGAAGAGAGTTGCCAAGGGCCAGCATAGCCCCATTGGAGACACATGGCAAGGTAACACAGTGCATCACAGTCCATGAAGAGAGTTGCCAAGGGCCAGCATAGCCCCATTGGAGACACATGACAAGGTAAAAGAGTGCAACAGGCACAACAATAAACTGATAAAAAGGCCAAATGGCAACAATATAAATACAAATTCAACATGTGGACGGAGGATTATTATCTGCCACCATGGAGCATATCCAGATCCTCCACTTACTGGTCATCCTCTTCATTGTCCTGTGCATGTCCAGCTCCAGATTCAGGCCTTGAACGTAATTGCATAATTTCACGCAGAGTCAAGTCCTGAACCCGGAGCTGGGCCTGCATGGTGTCGTTCATCCCTCTCAGGACAGCTGCGTTCCTCAACACGGCCTGCTCTACTCTTGCTATCCCTTCTAGCATGAGCCATGCTGAGTCACAGCCTAAAATAAAATAAAATTAAATATTAAGGATAATTACACAACAGAATAAAACATTTTTATACATACATTGTCATCATAAAGACAAATAATTATTTACAAAAATTAATTTTCATATATTCTTTACACATGAATTAGGTTATTCAGACAGACAGAAATCATTAAAGGCTCATGTTACTCAAACATGTTGTCCCCTTCAATTGGTTTTAGATGATCCACTTATACAGCTTGAGTGTATCAAATGTTGTTAAAGGATTTACATTGTACTTACATCAGCAATTTAAAAAATCAATTTAGACTGTGGTAGGCACACCTATCCTTAAACATTTTGGCATTGAGGACAAGCTGTGTAAACATAGCAACCAGAAGAAATTACATTCCCACTGGGTTAGACAAGAGATAATGTATCCACATTTGTACATAAAATTTTGGATCCAAGTAGTGGTGTTTGGTATATGTAGTGATATCCAATTAAAGGGACACTGAACCTAAATATTTAATGGACTGATTCAGATAGAGCATGACATGACAAATCTTTAGAAATTACACATATTCATTATATGTTTTAATTCTCAAGCTATATTTTGAATGCAAGAATGTTGCTTTTTATGGAAGCCAATATTTGTTTATGAACTTTGTTTGTGCATGCTGGTTGATGGATACATTCATCCAACAATAAAGAAATGATGGCCAGATTTATTTTATTGTTTAAACTAATTATAGGAATCACTTTTTTTTCAAAAAATATATCAAGAGAATGACGAATAATTCATAAGAGTATTAAATTATACATTGGATTAACATTGCATGCTGGATTTGAATCACAATTTAACCAATTTAACTTCACTGTACCTTTAAGTATCTTATAAAGTGTATTTAGAATGATACTTACAGCTGTGCCTGGGAAGGACAATCTGACACCCAGGACAATGAAGGTTGAGACAGGGGGGAGGGATGGGATTGGCTTGGGGAGGGATGGGAATGGCTTGGGGAGTGGTGAGCTGCCGCTCCGGGGTAGGCCGTACAGCTGGGGAGTGGGGAGTTTGGGTCTGGGCAGCTGTACGGGCCAGAATACGGGGAGAGCGGCGAAGGGGGGTGTATGGGCGTTTTTTGGGAGGGACAGGATATGAAATATGGGAAGGGCTGGCAGTGGTCGGGGCATGGACATGAGTTTGGTCATGGGAAGGGCTCTGGGTCTGTGCAGGGGTGTGGCCATGGTCAGGGGTGTGTGCATGGGGAGGGGTTTGTGACTGGGCAGGGGCGGAAACCAGATGACCAGAAGTGGTGGATCCATCTGAAAATGTAAAGAAAATATATTAACATCTCATACATCCTGACATCAAATCAACGCATTTCAAATTGATTATGTTTTCAATATACTTCGAAGTGTGTTTGAATCTGTAAACTATTCTGAAATGAGGATATGGTATCTATATAGGCACTCAGATGAATCTCAATGACTGTCTGTACAATTTGAAACTTATTATTGTGTTTTGGCATGGAATATGCATGTGACATAATGATGGCATGAATTATATATTCTTAAAAAAAAATATACAAGCAGATTTTCATGCTGCCTGATATAGAAAGGGGGCAGTAGTGTATTTGAACAGACAAATAATATTCCTTTTTAAAGGGAAAAAGCTGTAGACTTTGAATGTCTTCAATAAAATGATTTCCAAAAAATAAACATGTTGGAAACATGATAGATATATTTCACATACCATCAGACTCCAAGGCAGCCTCTTCCTCCTCCATCCCACATGTGACATCAATCTCTGTAAAACATAACATGTTGTGTACACCTTAAGATCAGATATTATAACATATGTTACTGTTGCTCAAATACGCACATCAATGTTGCATTAAAGATATACACACACAAAGTTATGATTTACATCATTTTGATGGAGCATACAAATGACAATAGATTTGTTATTGTCAATAAATCAGAATTTTAATGTATTGTTTGTCTTAATGTTAAATTCATAAAAGCATAGTACATAGAACATTTAAGATTTCTCATGTGTGTATCACTTGATGACTGTTGTCAAAAAATCAAATTGAAAAAAACATATGTTATACATCTTATGAATAACAAATGTGTAGACTAATAAAGTTGAAATTATTAATCGCTCAATAGAAAAAAAAAAATATATAATCAGAAGATAAATTTTTTGATATTTTATAATGTTATGCTTCATCGGAATCATGATCATAATATTGATTAGCAATACACCTTCAATTACATATAAATGAGTCAATGGACTTACCAGGAGACCGCAAAGGCGGCTCTATGTCACTGCTGGATTCCTGTGGGCTCCCCACACCAACTCTCTCTATGAATGATATAGATATATATTATTAAACACATTTTGGATATCACTAAATCACATCTGTCTAGAATTTTAACATTAATCAACTTTAAAATGTGAAGAATAGAGCAGTCATTACACCAGAAAATGCTTGATTGAATCAAGGGGATTCTGTAAACATATCTGTATTGAACATATGTTTAATGTCAGACTACATTAGACATCAAATTAATCTCAGATGCTGCTATTGCATATCTAAATATACCCAATGATCAATGTTCTTAACCCTTTAAGGACACAGCTTTCACTTAGCTCAATTGTTTTATGACGGAATAATTCCGTCATATGTCCTTAAGAAGTTACAAGAATACACACAAACCACATATTGCGGAACATCTGTTGACAAATCTAAACAAACATGTGTCACATCGACCCATTTTTTCAATGTACAGTAATCTTGTTTAGGACACAACACATATTTATCACAATACATAACCAAATTGATTATTACAAATATGTAATCATGGTGCTGTTAGAGTATGCAGATATCTATAAAGTAACTCCAACAGATAATTAGATTTATATCTCAATAGTTTTTAATAAAAAGAATGTAAAGATGAATGAATCTATTTTGTCTTAAAGGGACACTGACATGATTAATTTAAATAATTGATTTCAATGTTCAAACTGTAAAAAATGATTTAACATTGACTCCTATTATAATTAGAATGTTGCTCGATATTAATCATAAAGGCAGATAAGGAATATTGGATTCAATAAATATTGTTTGTTGAAGGTATCCACCAATCATCAATAAAAACCCAGGTTGGTCAACAAAAATATAGATGCACATAAACGTACTTTCTTTATTTTAAAATACATTTAGCAATAGAATATGTCACATATGATGATAGTATTATATTTTATGTTTATTAATATTGCATACTGTATGTGAAAGACAATATTAATAATTGTAGCTCAGTATCCCTTTAATCTAAAATTAAATAGATTCCACAATGTTGTTGTTTGTTAATGAATTATCTACTCCATATGTTGATGTCATGAATGGTATTGAGCATGCAATTAAAATATAATATGTTATTTAAGGATATCCGAATAATTATTTAATTTTCATCTATTAAATAGACATTACATATAAATATTGAACAATGTGTATTTAGTATGTAATGTTCAGTCCATGTTTCGAAGACAAATGTCAATTAAAAAGAGACATACCATACTGTGACAAGCCCTGGCTTGAGGATCCAGCAGCCACATCCATTTCTGTAATATATTAAATGAGGATTGCATATCATTAATACTAATCATGCCATGTTTAAAAAATTTACATTAATAACAAATCAATTGAAAAATATTAATCCTTTGGTAGTCCCATGAGTTAATAGTTTCCGCAATTAAATTAATGATAAATATATCCTGGACTCTTATTTTCAATCAGTTGTGTTGTTTACTGTATCTTTAAGAATATCTGCTTGTTATTACATAATCATCAATTGATGGCCATATGTTATAATTTATTTGTATTATTCGTTTTTTATTCGCTATAATATTTAAAATAAGAATACTGTATTCTTCACTAATCTAAGAATTTCCATTTAATTTATAACAACATGTATAAAGCAATGCCACTTTCCGCAAACCCATGTTAACGTGGATGAGAAATGCCATTTTCGCGATCATTGCGCAATGATTCCAAGCGGAATTACGCATCCGTCATTTGAACAACATGTATAAAGCAATGCCACTTTCCGCAAACCCATGTTAACGTGGATGCGAAATTACATTTCCGCTCTGTGACGCATATTCTGTAGAGCGCAAGAAACATCATTCCTATTTCATGTGTCAATAATCTAAAATCAGATATCTAAACATCATATGTAGTGTATGTTGTGAGATCTGTATAGGTTTAGTATCTGACTAAATACACATATTTGATTTTTAAAATAAATAATATTATATGAAGTTGGATAATTACCTGGTTCAGATTCTCTATCGGCTCCTCCCAGGCCACCGGACGGAGAAGCATCTGCCCTGTCCCCCGTGTCAGGACTTTCAGATCCCGCAGCTGGGAGGGAAGAAGAGGAGGCCGAGGATGGCGAGGATCTAAATCTTTTGGGGACCCGGAGATTGAGGAGCTCGCATAAAGTCACCTCATAAGGGAGTAGGTACAGTTTCCGCGGGGCCTTTCTTTGGCCCCCTCTCTTACGGGCTTGTACCCAGTCCCTTATGAGGTTGACTTTTTTCGATAAACGCAACCTCATATCTCCGAATCTCCTCATGATCTGATCCTGGGTCCTCTGGACGTCACACACCAATCTAACCGCATTGGTGATAGACTCCCAGAGGGCCTTCTTAACAGGCGCATCTGTCGAGCTCCTCTTGTTCCCAAACAGCTGGGGATAAAAGTCCTTGACGGCGTGGACCAGTGCAGCGCTCTCCTCCTTGGTGAACCTGGGAACTGACATGCCTGCTGGGTTTTGCAAAAAATATATTATAATATATACTGCCTGCAGGCATTAGAGAACTGACAAAGATGGCAACGTGTAATGGACTTTTATATGGTGAAGTAAACATGAGATGCACCATGGGACAATTTATCTGTACATCTGATTGGATAAAAGTTTGAAATATTGTTATAATGTCTGTGAGACCATCCTGACTCAAATTGTGTTTGTGTGATGAACTCTGATTGGCCGTTCCTTAATGTTTCATATCTTAGTAACATCCTTACACATACCGCTTGGTGGTGCTGTAACTTCATTTTTCATGTAGACTTATTTGTAACTCATGGGCCTGTCATGCGGATATGTGTGACGCAGATTTAATATCCGTGATCCGTGAAATATTAATGATTAAATACTCTTTAAAATCTAATACTGTCACATTATTAATGTTGTAGACATTTCTCGTTTTAATAACGGTCTGTTTCTTTGATACAAATACACATTTAATATTGTATGTCTTTATTGTTCTTTAAATAAATTTATTGTGAAGTATTGACATTGCTCTATTAAATGTATTTATAATGCACATTGATTAGAGTCTAATGTCACGCAATAGCACACAATGTTTAAATATGCTAATCTGGTGTTTGAAGATGCGTTTCCCACGCAATATTTATTAATGTTAAAATTCCGGTTAGAATGTCAGTAACTTGGATAATCTGTTTATAAATGTTAAACTACAGATTTGTTATTCTCAAATAAACCTCTAGCTTGTATTTGTCTGAAGTGCTCATATATGTTATTGTGCAATGGCGTCTTTAGTTTTAAAGAGACATTACAAACAATTGTATCAAATGATTTGTAGAGATAGAAGATTGTTTAGACTTTAAAATGTAAATCATTTTCTCTTAGTATTTATATATCCTCAACAGAAGAAATTTAAATGCACATGGTTGAGACAATCACATAAGGCATCTCTGTGCATCCACCAATCTTCATCTACTGAGCCTATCTCGATATGCTTTTCAAGCAAAGTATGTCAAGATAGGAAGAGAAGTAAATACACTCTTTAAATCTCTTAAAGGGACACTGTCCAAACAAATTTAACATTGGTGATTGAGCATGAAATGTTAATCAACTTTATTATTTAATCCGATTATCAAATGTTAACAGTTATCTTGTTATGTTTCTTTGCAAATCAATAATGATATTTTATATTACGGACAATTGTTTAATAAAAACCTGGGTTGTCCTTGACGATTGTTGCATCAATTATTCCAAACAATAAAGTTCTGTCCAGAGTACTGAAGCAAATAAATTAGCTATTTACTGCCTTATTTTTAAAGTAATGATAGCAACATCACAATGAGCATTCATAATATGAGACAAGTTTTAAAGTTGATTAAAATAGAATACTCATTCAGAATGTATAAATCATTCATTTTTTAACTGTCTACCTTTAAGTATATTTTGAGTTCATGTCCCTTTAAATAAACATTTCACAATAATGCTTAATATATCATAAACCTAGGCACCTTCCTTTTGCTAAATGAGTCTAACATATGAGTAAAGCAAATTTAGATTAACTTCTAGATTGTTTTACACACTGACTGAAATATATTTATTAAATGAGGTCTTTTTTAGCCTTCAGCGTAGAGGGACATTAAGCTATATGTTATGTATGCATTTTGTATAATAATCTTATATTTGACCAACTTAATATGTTTTGTTATTCAATCATTATATTGTAATTATATATATTCGTGGATTAAATACATCTCTACATAGGCTATTTTGATGCTGATTGTTGTTTGCATATAGATGCCTTATATCATTGACTAAGATATGTGCATTTATTTTTATTTTAACAAGTATATTTAAAGACTGAATGTAATTCTATAGTACATTCTAAATATGTTTAAATTCTTGTATGATATTTGTAACAATCTATACAAAATATACATTTTGAATGACCCCTTTAAGGACCCAAACATATTGTATTTTGATTTAACATTGACAAAATAAACTAAAGGGGAAATTACATTCTATATAGATATTTGATGTCTAACCCAAGAGGTAAGATTGTAATAAATACATAATATTACTAAGTATAGTTAAATGACTCCACTAGAAAATTACATAGATTAACCTGGCATCCAATAACTTATTTGTTAAAAATATCAAGTTAAATGACCTACCATTTATAAATGTAATAATTGTAAAATAGTTTCTAATAATGTTTTGAGATACCTAAGGAAGATACATGATCTTATACAATTCTTTTTACATTCAACAACACTGTCACTTTCATGTAATTGAACCACTTCACCTTATTAAATGTTAAAACAATCATAATATTACTACATATCCTAAATATTTTTAATATATACTTTTTCTATATAAAAGCATTGAAGAATCTGACTCCCCAATTAATGTTAAAAGATATATTTTAATATTCTCGTAAGATTTTTATTTTCTACTATTAATGCATTATTTTCTCTTATGCATGTGCTTGTCAAATAGCCAACTACCAGTCAAGGGAGTCCAAGTTTTATTTACAGATTATATTGATATATATTAGAATCTGTTAAAAATAAACATATATTTAATAGAAAATAATTAAATATTCCAGGAAGTCATCAGATGCCAATCTGAAATGACAAATAATAAAAATGGAACAAAGTTAATACACACGTTGTAAAATATTCATAAAATACATTTAAAATCATATGGTGTCTATGCTCTAACTTTGATCAACATTTTTTAAAGATAATCATTACATTGATTTTAAATTAATTAAATACATACACCATTATATTGTTGATTAAAAATTATATTTAAATATCAAAAATTAAAATTATACATAATAATGTATATCACATGTAAACAATATATGTATGATGAACCTAAATGTAATATTTCATGTCCATTCAAATACCTCTATATCAACTATAATATGTATTCCTTTTTCTGATTGTGATCCCTAAATATCTCATTAAGAACTAAATATGACTAATGTATGTAAGCTACTAATATTCTACAGTCTTCACTAGCATGCATTGGTACACCAACCTGGACAATGCATGGTCTTTGAAAGTCAATTCAGGGGTAAACAGTTGATCTTCAATAGGTGTATTATTCATCAGTTCATTAAATAGAGGACTGGGAAATACCATCTACAAAATAGAAAATCATCTAAGTGTCTCCAATAGGATGTCTCCACAGCCTTATTCTATCAAATAGTTTGCACTTACCATGTGAACATGTATTTGTATGGTTTTCAAGGTCAGCAGAATTGAAATATAATGTCAGACATGATCCCATTGGTATACTTCAATTTCAATCTTGGCTTTTTCCCCACTGTCAGTCTTGGAAATCTTCACTGTCAGGCTTCAAATTGTTCCCTTTCAGTCTTTAGATTAAGTCATCTCCCTAATGTAAGAAATTATATATAAAGATTTCATACAAGTGTGTGAATCAGTTCTGTACCCCTCTCCCACCCCCCATTTCATAATAAATATCTATCACTAGCTTACTAAGCCTGTGTATGAACCTGTGTTATTTTCTATCAAGTGTGAAGATGAGTCATATTGAGCAGAACAAACCTCTGTGTGACATTGAACCATAGTCATTCTAGAGTATCCCTTTCTGATTATGTACATTTTAAGTAATGTGTAAACAAAATTATATTTTTTAAAATGTATGCCATATGATGTATTTGTGTACAAATCATGCCAGCAACAGTCCATACATTTCTACTTACCATCTGATGTCCTCTTTAAAAACCAGGTGGCAAAGACTCGCTATAGGACCCAATGCCCAGAGCATCACCTATATTATGAAAAATAAAGATTATTCTAACATTTGATCAATACTAACATGTTTGCACAATTCTCTACTTGTCATTTCCATAGAGTTCACATCTATTGAAAATACTCCAGTGTAACTTCTATTCTTTACCGTCTAAAGTGGCGGTTGATGACGTCTGCTCTGACATCAAGTCCCTTGTCCTGGAATTCCCCCTCTAGAACAGGATCATCCTCCTCATCTCTGAGGAGGTCTCTGTCCACCGGGACGGCCTGCAGCATCCCAGCCCGCTGTGCAATATTATGCAGGACGCTACAGGCTACAACGATCTTAGCCACCTTCTTTGGGTTGTACTGGAGTGCTCCTCCAGAACGGTCCAGGCACCTGAATCTCATCTTCAGGAGCCCGAACATCCTTTCAACCACCGCCCTGGTTCTCTTATGAGCCCTATTGTAGCGCTCCTCAGACACATCAGTTGGGCTACGCAAGGGGGTAATGAGCCAAGGCCGGCTCATGTACCCAGAATCACCTATAAATTTAGAACAGAACATAATTCAAACAGAATACTTAAACTAGTATATTGTTGTAGAAATATATTTTTTAAAAAACATAATCCATATTAAAAGTTGTCAGAAACATTAAAAAAAAGAAATAAATTTATATATAATTCTGTATCTTGCCATTTCATCTAAGACATGCTACATATGCGTATTTCTCCTAAAACAAACCTTGTGTAAAATGCTAACTACATGGTTACATTGCATTCTCTATCCAAACACTTAAGGTAAGACATGCTACATATCTGCATTTCAATAAAACTAGACATTAGCGGAAAAAGACAATGACAGCGTTAAATTGCATGAGATAATATCTTGCCATTTCATCTAAGACATGCTACATATGCGTATTTCTCCTAAAACAAACCTTGTGTAAAATGCTAACTACATGGTTACATTGCATTCTCTATCTGAACACTTAAGGTAAGACATGCTACATATCTGCTTTTCAATAAAACTAGACATTAGCGGAAAAAGACAATGACAGCGTTAAATTGCATGAGATAATATCTTGCCATTTCATCTAAGACATGCTACATATGCGTATTTCTCCTAAAACAAACCTTGTGTAAAATGCTAACTACATGGTTACATTGCATTCTCTATCTGAACACTTAAGGTAAGACATGCTACATATCTGCTTTTCAATAAAACTAGACATTAGCGGAAAAAGACAATGACAGCGTTAAATTGCATGAGATAATATCTTGCCATTTCATCTAAGACATGCTACATATGCGTATTTCTCCTAAAACAAACCTTGTGTAAAATGCTAACTACATGGTTACATTGCATTCTCTATCTGAACACTTAAGGTAAGACATGCTACATATCTGCTTTTCAATAAAACTAGACATTAGCGGAAAAAGACAATGACAGCGTTAAATTGCATGAGATAATATCTTGCCATTTCATCTAAGACATGCTACATATGCGTATTTCTCCTAAAACAAACCTTGTGTAAAATGCTAACTACATGGTTACATTGCATTCTCTATCTGAACACTTAAGGTAAGACATGCTACATATCTGCTTTTCAATAAAACTAGACATTAGCGTCGGTAAATAAGAAATGGTTAAATTTAATCCTATAGCTGAACATGACGCTAACAGTTAAAAAATACAGGGGCAATTGTCAAAATAATTAACCATGTTGAGCACAAATACTCACCAACGAGATAACCAGGGGGCATTTGTCTTTCCTCAAACTGTCTCCACAGGGACGACAGAGAGAGGATGCGGGCATCATGACAAGCCCCTCCAAAATTCGCATACACATGCATAATCCTCATCCGTGCGTCACAAACATACTGCACGTTGAGGCTATGAAAATGTTTGTGATTTCTGAAGGGCAAGTCATCAATTGGAGCACGCAGCGCAATGTGGGTACAATCAATGGCTCCCAAGACATTGGGCAATTGAGCAATATCAAAGAATTCCCGCTTCAGGCGCCTCCAATCACCATCATTCTGTGGGAATCCTATGTATTGCTTACTGATACGTACCATGGCGTCCAGAAAGTTATCAAACACCACAGAGAATGTACCTTGAGCCAGGCCATGCATGTACAGTTCTCCGGATTGAAAACTCCCGGAGGCCAGGACGTATAGACAACTTAGCATCTTACTCATGGGGGGAACAGCAGTCCTTATTTGTATACGTGGCTCCAAATGAGGTTTAAGAAGATCGTAAAGGCCAATGAGCTGTTCGCGATCGAGCCGATACTTATCAAAAACCTCAAAGTCGCTCATGTTTTCCAAGGTGGGTCTCACCCTGTAGACACGAGGACCTCGAACCAGACGACCCCTTCGTCTCGGTCTGAGCCGCCGAGGCTGCCTGATTCGACCAACAGCTAGTTCGCCAATAGCACCACCAGCAGCGTCTACCATGTCATCGTCATCCATCTTTCAAAACAGCGTAACAAGGTAAGCACTTGATCTGATGTGGATCACAAGTGATGCATTGGCCATGTTGTTTGGGGGATTTATAGTACAATTAGTCCAATGGTAGTGAGTTTGTAATGATTGCTGATTGTATTCACCTGTTGGTATGTGAGCGGCGCGAATGCTTTCACAGTGGGCGTTTTTTTGTTGTTTGCTGAAATGTTGTTTTCCCCCAATGAATCTCAATGTGAAAGTGTCAAATATCACACATACAGTGCATGTTTGTAATGTTTGCTCATATGCGTAATCAATATTTGTTAAACGCGATCTTATAGTAACAAGCACACGTCCACGCTAACATGAATGAAAGTGCATAGTTGTGTATAATGTGCATCGAATGTGATCGATCAATGTTGCTGCAATATTGTTTGTAAACGATAAAGTAGCATCTGCCATCTGTAGTATTGTATCTATACGTGATTAGCTAGATGTCAATATTGTATGCGTCCCTTTCAAATCGCAATAAGAATTCAGAACTTCCCGTCTGCCATCTGTAGTATTGTGTATATAAGTGATTGCCGAGCTGTCAATATTGTACGCGTCCCTTTAAAATCGCAATAATAATTCAGAACTTCCGGCTGTCATCTGTAGTATTGTATATATAAGTGATTGCCGAGATGTCAATATTGTATGCGTCCCATTCAAATCGCAATAAGAATTCAGAACTTCCCGTCTGTCATCTGTAGTATTGTATATATAAGTGATTGCCGAGATGTCAATATTGTATGCGTCCCTTTCAAATCGCACTAATACTGAATAACTTCCGGCTGTCATCTGTAGTATTGTATATATAAGTGATTGCCGAGATGTCAATATTGTATGCGTCCCTTTCAAATCGCACTAATACTGAATAACTTCCGGCTGTCATCTGTAGTATTGTATATATAAGTGATTGCCGAGATGTCAATATTGTATGCGTCCCTTTCAAATCGCACTAATACTGAATAACTTCCGGCTGTCATCTGTAGTATTGTATATATAAGTGATTGCCGAGCAGTCAATATTGTATGCGTCCCTTTCAAATCGCACTAATACTGAATAACTTCCGGCTGTCATCTGTAGTATTGTATATATAAGTGATTTCCGAGCAGTCAATATTGTACGCGTCCCTTTCAAATCGCACTAATACTGAATAACTTCCGGCTGTCATCTGTAGTATTGTATATATAAGTGATTTCCGAGCAGTCAATATTGTACGCGTCCCTTTCAAATCGCACTAATACTGAATAACTTCCGGCTGTCATCTGTAGTATTGTATATATAAGTGATTTGCGATCTGACAATATTTCTTAATTGTCCCATTGAAATCTCCATAATAATGTTGTTCCAAAGTGTGGTTTACGTATATGTTGTATTGTAGTATTGAGTGTTAAAGTTCCTAAAGGGGCGGTACAGTGGTGAATCTGTGATGTGTATGGTTGAATCTTCTAATGACGTCATGATATTATTAACCTGCCTATGTAGTTGTGAAATCCTCATTGTGTTGTTGTATTGTGCTACATTGTTATTGTGTGCTGAATAAAATATAAATGTGTGCTTTGTGGTTGCGTGATGGGTGATGCGTGTTATGTACATGTACGTATATATTGTGATTGTGTCCCACATATGCTGACTTCTATATAGCGGTGTGGCATTGTTGTTCCTTCCCATAAAGTGACATCTGTAATCTGGTGTAATGATGTTCGTGTTGTACGTAATTCCTAATGGTTTCTGGTGATGGAATCATGATGTTACAAGTACAGTCAAATCCATATGTTGTGTTTTGTGATTCCTGTAGAGAATGTAATGTGTTTGTCCCCCATCATTTGAATGCACATGTATGAGTGAATGTTAAAAGTAATATATGTGCATCCATGAGTGATTATGTGTTAAGCCTATGTAGATATGCAGTTGCTGCAAGCATATGAGTTGAATAACTGAAATGCAATAATAAAGGTAAATGAGAGATGTTTCCCATTGTGTAGTGTTTGGGAATCCAGAAATGTGTATTGAATTTTATTTTAATTGTAAATGTAATTTTATTGAAATAATAATGTGTTACTAGTGATGTGGATTTGTAGTTGATGTAATCTAAAAGTGTGAAAAATATTTATGGTGTGGTGAATATTTAATAATTAAAAACCATAAGTCCACCATAGGGAAATAGTCATTTCTTTATCTATTTATCATAGCTGGGTCTAACGCATGAAATCATGTCTTTTCTAGCGCTGGTATTTGGAGTTTTTCAGTCTACGCTATTTGCGTGCGTTAGGGAAATGAGGGTTTCGCGTGCACGAGCACGTCTTCCCAATAGAAGTCAATGGAGGCTCAAAAGATTTCTAATTTTTTTTTCTAAGACTGGTTTTCCTCGTAAATTGAGTGACGTCATGATCTTGTGTGAAAAAGTCGCTAAATCGTGTTCTTTTTGTAATAAATAAATATTTTGTGTATGTCATGTGGTGTATATTGTTTGTATGCATCGATGAGTGTATGTTTGTGATAATGTTATTCGTTAGATGTAGGTATATGAGGGTCTTTTCCCGTATGTCCATGTAAGTCAATGGGAAAATGGATTTGTGTGGATTTTTTTCAAACACCAGAGATCTCGCAACTTTAATCCTTTGTATTTTAACGAAAAAAAATAAAATATGAAAAATAAAGATAGTGTCGTGTTTGTATGAGTGTAAGTGTACTTTGTGTAATATTTGTTTTGTGATTCGTGGATGTTTTTTTTGTCGGTATATGTTTACTACTGGGTCTGAGGTGGCGGTAGAAAGGTGAGCGTTAGGTGTATTTTGAGTGGCGGTAAATAAACTCTAAATACCGGAGTGCGTAAGAAACCCGCGTTAGGAGCCTCTAACGCTGGTTTTTACGGCTACCGCCGAACTCTAAATCTAGGCCTTTGAGAGCTAGAAGAGAAAGTTGCAGGAGCAATGAGATGGTTGAAGGTGGCATGGCCATCAGTCAGGGTGATATGGTCCAATATAGTTTCAAGGATATACTGGCGGAACTCGTACACGAGCAAAGCAGGATATAGATCAAGGAGAAAAGTGAACCAGGTAGCAGCAAAGGATATGAAGGAAATAGGGGGTAGAGTGGTGGAGCACCCACTGATAGCAGTGAAAAAGGAGGAGCTATTCCGACGGGATGGAGTGCACCTAACGGATGAGGGGAATGACCAGCTGCTGGTGGACATCAGAGGGATGTGCCAAGAGTTGGTAAAGGTAAGGAAAGGTCACGAATGGTGGAAAGAGTTTGGCTGAAAGAGGGGCTCTTTTTGGTGGCGGTGAAGTTTGTGCACGACACGTGGGCGGGGCAGAAGGGGAGGTGGGAGGATCCCGCGGCATACCCAGCCCTGAGGGGTGATCCGGTGGTCTATCTAGGGGGAGGGCTGTGCCGTGGGTTCTCCTTTCTCCAAGCTGCCCTGCCAGGGGGGGGGGGGTAGTTGTTACACCCCCCTAGGCGTGGTTCCCAAAATTCTGGTTTTAATGCATGGGCATTATTTGGTGTTTATTTTGAGTTGATTTATGGCTGAATTTTGCAAGATATAGTTTAAAGGTGGCAAAATTCAATTAAGTAATAAAATCGTGACCTTTCCACATTTCGCCATAACTACTGTGTCTGTGTTTTTATTTTAGATAAGAATTAGATAAGAGAAATGGGGATCGGGGGTTATGGTTTTTTGGGTGTTATACATGTATTGGGCAAAGGAATGCAGCCTCCTCACCTTAAACTAGTGCATGGAGCATATGTGAGGGGAACGTCATAAGGGAGGGGCTGCTGGGAGAGAACAAAGGGTGATCTAGGTGTGCCAGGTGGGGGTTGAGGCAGAGATAAGGAGAGCAGGCATTGGTCAGGAGTAAGGACAGGGGTGGAGCTGGAGGTAAAGGTGTTATAAGGAAGGGGACTGCAGGAGGGAGTCACTAACCTTTTTTCTTTGTTTCCCACCCTCCCACCCTAGACGCAGCAGAGCATGATGCAATAACCGGAGAGGTCACGTGAGAAGGCAGTACTTGCACGGCTAAGGGCAGGACGTTGACTAATTGGTTGAGTCGCAGTAAGACCGCCCGTGCTCCTCAATAAGGGGAAGAACACAGCGCAACCGAAGGGCAGCAGGTGACCTGGCGGTCTACGCTGACTGGAGGATAGAAAACGGCAGCTGTTTTTAACATAGTATTGAGCATACAATCGCAGCAAGCGGTGAAGTTTGTGCACGACACGTGGGCGGGGCAGAAGGGGAGGTGGGAGGATCCCGCGGCATACCCAGCCCTGAGGGGTGATCCGGTGGTTTATCTAGGGGGAGGGCTGTGCCGTGGGTTCTCCTTTCTCCAAGCTGCCCTGCCAGGGGGGGTAGTTGTTACACCCCCCTAGGCGTGGTTCCCAAAATTCTGGTTTTAATGCATGGGCATTATTTGGTGTTTATTTTGAGTTGATTTATGGCTGAATTTTGCAAGATATAGTTTAAAGGTGGCAAAATTCAATTAAGTAATAAAATCGTGACCTTTCCACATTTCGCCATAACTACTGTGTCTGTGTTTTTATTTTAGATAAGAATTAGATAAGAGAAATGGGGATCGGGGGTTATGGTTTTTTGGGTGTTATACATGTATTGGGCAAAGGAATGCAGCCTCCTCACCTTAATACCGGAGTTAGAAAGATCCCATTGAAAAGATAGGATACGCAATTGACGTAAGGGGATCTGCGGTATGGAAAAGTCGCGGCTGAAAAGTGAGCGTTAGACCCTTTAATCACTGACTCCAAATACCGGCGGTAGCCTAAAACCAGCGTTAGGAGCCTCTAACGCTGGTTTTCACGGCTACCGCCGAACTCTAAATCTAGGCCTTGGAGTTTTTAATGTATATTAATATAACAATGTTCGTTATGCAAAGTTGAGAATCGGTAGGCAAGGTGTTGTCTATTTTTTAAACATAAAAAAATCAAGTAGACTGTCCCTTTATTTTATATTTTTTTAGTTATGGTTTTTGCTTGGGGAAGGGCATTGTTAGATAATGATAAAGATATAGGATGCAGATTATAAGGTTAACAAGCTTAACACCAGTTCCAGATTTAATATGAAGAAAGCTTAATGTATATCCTGTGCTACAGTGCTGAGGTATGAAATTGTAGAGCAGGATTTTACCTCATATAATTAAAATGCAACTCCAGGACTTGGCAAATTTAGGGCAAATTGCAAGGCAAGTCTTCTGTGAGCACTTTCTATTAAGCTAAGTAAAACTAATCAGGAAAATATGACACAAGATGGTTGTGATAATTGTATAGAGATCACAGATGCACTAATAGAATGTCTACTGGGTATTAAAGTGTAAACAGCAAGGCGTCTCATTGCAGATATGAACACGATTAAATGTGTGAAAAATGATTTGGTAAGAACTGAACTGAAAGTTCTGAAACAATAGGGATAAATACTAAAATAATCTATACCGTTGAGCTAGAAGTCAGTTGCACTATGATTTTTTAAAATCTAATACTTTTACTTTTTTGACAAGTAAACAGACAAATGTCAGTCATCATAAATAAAATGTGAAATGCTTAAAAGTACCGTGTACTGTAAAATCCCCTTCCCTTAAATGTGTTCCCAGTTATCCATTTTACATGCTGAAGTATATCAATTTGCCCCTTTACCTTTATATTGTTATCTGTTTTTGCCTATTTAAACCACCACATATAAAGAAAAATATAAATACTACAGTTTTCTCTATAGAAATGCTATATAAACAAGTAGCCAGCAGAAGAAATCACATCCCCATGGGGGTAGAAGAGATAGATATTAAAATGTTCTTTTTTAGTTCTCTCTAAGGGCCTGATGATCAAAACTTGCTGTCATGGAAAGAAATCAAGCAAAAGCTTTGGGGGGCTCACTGCACAGTGAGCTAAAAAGCTCTAAACTTCTTTTAGGGACCTTGCAGCAATGACAAGACTTCTTAAATCATTTTGTCAAGAGTGGACAGCTTTTGATCACTGGACCCTTAGTATTGGGCTTTATGTACACAGAGATAATATTTTTTTTGCCTAGAGAATGATAAGATGAGGCAGTCTGCTTTCCCTGCAAGCTCAGCCAAATTTAATAGGTTGTAGTTTCAAATAGCAAAAACAGCTATTTTATGTATTAAAATAAAATTAAAGGAGAATTTCCCATAAATCTTACACACTTTGGCTAGTATAACAAGTCAATGGAAACACAATCATGGGAAAACACTTTCTCTTGTAAGGTGTATCCAGTCCACGGATCATCCATTACTTGTGGGATATTCTCCTTCCCAACAGGAAGCTGCAAGAGGATCACCCACAGCAGAGCTGTCTATATAGCTCCTCCCCTAACTGCCACTACCAGTCATTCTCTTGCAGCTCTCGACAAGATAGGAAGTAGCTAGAGAGATGTGGTAATTTATGTAGTTTATCTTCAATCAAAAGTTTATTATTTTCAAATGGTACTGTTTTAGCCTCAGGCAGAAAGTTGAAGAAGAGTCTGCCTGTGGTTTTTGATGATCTTAGCAGGTTGTTACTAAGATCCATTGCTGTTCTCACACATAACTGAAGAGATGAGGTAACTTCAGCTGGGGGAATGGTGTGCAGGGTCTCCTGCTATGAGGTATGTGCAGTTTAAATTTTTCTAGAGAAATGAATATGCTAGAAAATGCTGTTAATACCGGATTTATTTAAGGTAAGCTTGATTACAGTGATTTAATAACGACTAGTATCATGCTTGCTGTAAAAGGTAATATTCTTATTACTTTCTCACATTACTGAAAATAAGATAACGTTTGCTGGAAGTGTTTAAACGTTTTTTTTCTACATATTGGTGATAAAACTTTATTGGGGCCCAGTTTTTCCACATGGCTGGCTAGATTTTGCCTAGGGATAGTTTTTTATGGCCCTCTCACTGTGAGTACAGGTTGGGAGGGGCCTAATTTCAGGCCTAAATCGTGCAGTAGTTTTTGCAGCTTGAGACTTCCAGCTTCCCTGAAGGAGTCCCCTGAACACTTAGGACCTCTACAAAGGGTTTTTGTGCCTTCAAAAGTTGTTGTATGGGCAGGTAGGGCCATAGCAGAGCTGTGGCAGTTTTTTGTGACTGTTTAAAAACGTTTATATCGTTTTTTTTTATCCGGTTTTGAAACTAAGGGGTTAATCATCCATTTGTAAGTGGGTGCAATGCTCTGTTAGTCTATTATACACACTGTAAACATTTCGTAAGATTTACTGCTTTTTATCAATGTTTTTCAATTTCTGACAAAATTTGTTTCTCTTAAAGGCACAGTACCGTTTTTATTTTTTGCTTGTTTACATTTATCAAAGTGTTTTCCAAGCTTGCTGGTCTCATTGCTAGTCTGTTTAAACATGTCTGACATAGAGGAAACTCCTTGTTCATTATGTTTAGAAGTCATTGTGGAACCCCCTCTTAGAATGTGTACCAAATGTACTGATTTTACTTTAAGTTATAAAGATCATATTCTGTCTTTAAAAGATTTATCACCGGAGGAAATTGACAAGGGGGAAGTTATGCCGACTAACTCGCCCCACGTGTCAGAACCTTTGACTCCCGCTCAAGGGACTCCCGCTCAAGTGGCGCCAAGTACATCTAGCGCGCCCATGGCGTTTACTTTTCAAGACATGGCGGCACTTATGGATCATTCCCTTACAGTGGTATTGTCCAAACTACCAGGGTTACAAGGAAAGCGAGACAGCTCTGGGACTAGAAAAAATACAGAGCTCTCTGACGCTTTAGTAGCTATGTCTGATATCCCTCACAATATGCAGAAGCTGAGGCAGGAGAGCTTCTTTCTGTGGGTGATTTTTCGGACTCAGGGAAGATGCTTCAACCTGATTCTGATATGTCTACATTTAAATTTAAGCTTGAACACCTCCGCGTGTTGCTCAGGGAGGTTTTAGCTACTCTGGATGACTGTGACACCATTATAGTGCCAGAGAAATTGTGTAGATTGGATAAATACTATGCACTGCCTGTTTACACTGATGTTTTTCCAATACCTAAAAGGTTTTCAGAAATTATTACTAAGGAATGGGATAGACCAGGTGTACCGTTCTCTCACCCCTCCAATTTTTAAGAAAATGTTTCTAATAGATGCCGCTACACGGGACTTATGGCAAACGGTCCCTAAGGTGGAGGGAGCAGTTTCTACCCGTCGAGGACAGTTGTGCTTTCCTAGATCTTATGGATAAAAAGTTAGAGGGTTACCTTAAGAAAATGTTTATTCAACAAGGTTTTATTCTCCAGCCTCTTGCATGCATTGCCCCGGTCACTGCTGCTGCGGCCTTCTGGTTTGAGTCTCTGGAAGAGGCCTTACAGGTAGAAACTACATTGGATGATATACTTGACAAGCTTAAAGTGCTTAAGCTAGCCAATTCATTTGTTTCTGACGCCGTTGTTCATTTAACCAAACTAACAGCTAAGAACTCAGGTTTTGCTATACAGGCGCGTAGGGCGCTATGGCTTAAATCCTGGTCAGCTGACGTTACTTCAAAGTCTAAGCTTCTCAACATTCCCTTCAAGGGGCAGACCCTCTTCGGGCCTGGACTGAAGGAGATCATTTCTGATATTACTGGAGGAAAAGGTCATGCCCTTCCTCAGGATAGGTCTAATAAATTAAGGACCAAACAAACTAATTTTTGTGCCTTTTGAAACTTTAAGACGAGTGCGGCATCAACTCCCTCTAATGCAAAACAAGAGGGAAATTTTGCCCAGTCCAATCCGGTCTGGAGACCTAACCAGGCCTGGAACAAAGGTAAGCAGGCCAAGAAGCCTGCTGCTGCCTCTAAGACAGCATGAAAGATCAGCCCCCGATCCGGTAACGAATCTAGTAGGGGCAGACTTTCTCTCTTTGCCCAGGCTTGGGCAAGAGATTTCCAGGATCCCTGGGCATTGGAAATTGTCTCCCAGGGATATCTTCTGGACTTCAAAGCTTCTTCCCCAAAAGGAATATTTCACCTCTCACAATTATCTGCAGACCAGATAAAGAGAGAGGCATTCTTACATTGTGTTCAAGACCTCCTAGTTATGGGAGTGATCCACCCAGTTCCAAAGGAGGAACAGGGGCAAGGCTTCTATTCAAATCTCTTTGTGGTTCCCAAGAAAGAGGGAACCTTCAGACCAATCTTAGATCTCAAGATCCTAAACAAATTTCTCAGGGTCCCATCTTTCAAGATGGAGACTATTCGAACCATTCTACCTATGATCCAGGAGGGTCAATACATGACTAACGTGGACTTAAAGGATGCTTATCTTCACATTCCGATACACAAAGATCATCATCGGTTTCTCAGGTTCACCTTCCTAGACAGGCATTACCAGTTTGTGGCTCTTCCCTTTGGGTTAGCTACAGCACCAAGAATCTTTACGAAGGTTCTGGGGTCACTTCTGGTGGTCCTAAGGCCGCGGGGCATAGCAGTAGCCCCTTACTTAGACGACATTCTGATACAGGCGTCGAATTTCCAAATTGCCAAGTCCCATACGGACATTGTTCTGGCATTCCTGAGGTCTCATGGGTGGAAAGTGAACGAAAAGAAGAGTTCTCTATCCCCTCTCACAAGAGTTTTCTTCCTGGGAACTCTGATAGATTCTGTAGAAATGAGCATTTACCTGACAGAGGACAGGTTGACAAAACTACTAAATTCCTGCCGTGTTATTTATTATACTTCTCGCCATTCGGTGGCTCAGTGTATGGAAGTAATCGGCTTAATGGTAGCGGCAATGGACATAGTTCCGTTTGCCCGCCTACATCTCAGCTAGCGGCAGTGAGGTTCATCAGATTTCAGTCGGACAACATCACGACTGTAGCTTACATCAACCATCAAGGGGGAACAAGGAGTTCCCTAGCGATGTTGGAGGTTTCAAAGATAATTCAATGGGCAGAGATTCACTCTTGCCATCTATCAGCTATCCATATCCCAGGAGTAGAGAACTGTGAGGCAGATTTTCTAAGTCATCAGACTTTTCATCCGGGGGAGTGGGAGCTCCATCCGGAGGTGTTTGCACAGTTGATTCAACGTTGGGGCAAACCAGAACTGGATCTCATGGCGTCTCGCCAGAATGCCAAGCTTCCTTGTTATGGATCCAGGTCCAGGGATCCCAAGGCAGCGCTGATAGATGCTCTAGCAGCGCCTTAGTCCTTCAACCTGGCTTATGTGTTTCCACCGTTTCCTCTGCTCCCTCGTCTGATTGCCAAGATCAAACAGGAGAGAGCATCAGTAATTTTGATAGCACCTGCGTGGCCACGCAGGACTAGGTATGCAGATCTGGTGGACTTGTCATCCTTTCCACCATGGACTCTGCCTCTGAGGCAGGACCTTCTATTTCAGGGTCCTTTCAAACATCCAAATCTAATTTCTCTGCGGCTGACTGCTTGGAGATTGAACGCTTGATTTTATCAAAGCTTGGTTTCTCCGAGTTGGTTATTGATACCTTAATACAGGCACGAAAGCCTGTCACCAGGAAAATCTATCATAAGATATGGTGTAAATATCTTCATTGGTGTGAATCCAAGGGTTACTCATAGAGTAAGGTCAGGATTCCTAGGATATTATCTTTTCTCCAAGAAGGATTGGAGAAGGGTTTGTCAGCTGGTTCCTTAAAAGGACAGATTTCTGCTCTGTCTATTCTTTTGCACAAACGTCTGGCTGAGGTTCCAGACGTGCAGGCGTTTTGTCAGGCTTTAGTCAGAATCAAACCTGTGTTTAAACCTGTTGCTCCGCCTTGGAGTTTAAATTTAGTTCTTAAGGTTCTTCAAGGGTGCCAAACCTGTTTTTTTACCTAAGGTGGTATCTAATAAAAATATCAATCAGGAGATTGTTGTACCGTCACTGTGTCCTAATCCTTCTTCAAAGAAGGAACGTCTTTTACACAATCTTGACGTGGTTTGTGTTTTAAAGTTTTATTTACAAGCTACTAAAGATTTTCGTCAAACATCTGCATTGTTTTTTGTCTACTCTGGACAGAGGAGAGGCCAAAAGGCTTTGGCAACCTCTCTTTCTTTTTGGCTAAGGAGCATAATACGCTTAGCTTAGCCAGCAGCCTCCTGAAAGGATTATAGCTCATTCTACTAGTGCGGTAGCTTCCACATGGGTTTTTAAAAATGAGGATTCTGTTGAACAGATTTGTAAGGCGGCGACTTGGTCTTCGCTTCATACTTTTTCAAAGTTCTATAAATTTGATACTTTTGCTTCTTCGGAGGCTATTTTTGGGAGAAAGGTTTTGCAGGCTTTGGTATTGGTATCCCACAAGTAATGGATGATCCGTGGACTGGATACACCTTACAAGAGAAAACATAATTTATGCTTACCTGATAAATTTATTTCTCTTGTGGTGTATCCAGTCCACGGCCCGCCCTGTCATTTTAAGGCAGGTGTTTTTTATTTTTAAACTACAGTCACCACTGCACCCTATAGTTTCTCCTTTCTCTTGCTTGTCTTCGGTCGAATGACTGGTAGTGGCAGTTAGCGGAGGAGCTATATAGATAGCTCTGCTGTGGGTGATCCTCTTGCAGCTTCCTGTTGGGAAGGAGAATATCCCACAAGTAATGGATGATCCGTGTACTGGATACATCACAAGAGAAATAAATTTATCAGGTAAGCATAAATTATGTTTTTACAGTACACTGCTTTTTACCATTTTTGCTTGAATTTAGACTAAAAACAAATGGCCTTTTCCACCTAGCACTTTGGTGTTGCACATTTGCATAGCTGTCAGGGAATTTGTGAATTAAATATTTAGTTTTTCTGGAGGGTGCGGGTCTCTGAGGTCCCTGTAGTTTGCCCCTTATTCCAGGGAATGCAGATAAAAACTTCATTTTTGGATTTAAATGATAGGAATGAGATGCAAAATAAATAATAAAAATGTTCTGTCCAGCTATTTAATAATGTGTCATTTTGTGATTAGTATCATTGCAAACGACTTCTGAACAACAAACAAAAGCAATGTAGGGAGATAGTAATCTGGCTTTAGTTTGCTTTTCTAATGTGACTAGTTTTGCACCTTTTCATCATATACTTCCCCTGCAATCTATCTAAAAATACATGGTACATCATTTATGCAGTTATATAGTTCAACGCTTTTTAATGCTTGTAGAATCATTTTAGCCATTTTTTGGTCTCTACTCCAAACTATTTGTGTTTGCCATATGGAAATGTCCTATTTAATGTGGCTGGTTTGGACTCAATACATTGGCCAGTTGAATTAGTTGACCTGCCTAAATTAAGAATGCAAATATTACTAGATATCAGGTTTTCTTGAAATGTGTAAAGGCACAAACAATAAGGACAATTATAATAAAAAACAACTACAAGAGACAGGCTCTCCCCAGTAGTACCTTGTGGGGCACACAATGATTGGATGAAACCGGATTCGTCATCAATCAGCTAAATAAAGTATGAGATGTGGGCGGAGGAACGGCGCAATGTTTACCATCAATAAATGGTAATTATTTTACAAATGAAGCATCTTTAAAAATGTTAATCAATGTAAGTCCCCCTGTTTTATATACTATGCAGTAAAGTAATAAACTTTACAATCACTTTAAGATACAATCATGTGCGCAAACCTGACACCCAGTCAGACGTAATAACTATGTTCTTCACATACAAAAAAAATACTAAGAGAACAAGGTAAATTTCAAACAGAAGTAAGCTGAAAACATTAGGAAGAAAATAGCTTTTAAAATATACAGATTTAAACTGAACAAAGAAATACTTTGGGGGGTAGTTATCAAGCCGTCTACTTTTCTGGCTTCGCCGGCCCAATACGCCCGCCTAAGCTCGCCTACCTTCGCCGCCGCGGACCTGAAAAAATACGCCTAAGTTATCAAATAAAGCTGTCAAAAAGCCGCGGGGCGATGAGCAGCGGACTGTGATAGTTATCACTCATCCGATCTCGCTGCTCTTCGGCTTTTTCCCAGCTTTATTGCTAGCCTGTCACTAAGCACTCACACTAAACTGCACTGTTCTATCCCTATACCGGCGCCCCCGGAGCCTCCCGCAACTCAATAAAGTTACTAACCCCTAAACCGCCACTCCTAGACCCTGCCGCAACTCTTATAAATGTATTAACCCCTAAACCGCCGCTCCCGGACACCGCTGCCACCTACAGTATACCTAGTAACCCCTATCCTGCCCCCCCTACACCGTCACCCTCTATAATTAAGTTATTAACCCCTATCCTGCTGATCCCGCACCTCTCCGCAACTAAATAAATAGTTTAACCCCTAAACCGCCGCTCCCTGAACCCGCCGCAACCTATATTAAACCTATTAACCCCTATCCTGCCCCCCCTACACCGTCGCCACCTATAATACATTTATTAACCCCTAATCTGCCTCCCCTACACTGTCGCCACCTATAATAAATTTATTAACCCCTATCCTGCCCCCCACTACGCCGCCGCCACTGTAATAAAATTATTAACCCCTAAACCTAAGTCTAACCCTAACCCTAACACCCCCTAACTTAAATATTAATTAAATAAATCTAAATAATATTTTTATTATTAACTACATTAATCCTATTTAAAACTAAATACTTACCTATAAAATAAACCCTAATATAGCTACAATATAAATAATAATTATATTCTAGCTATCTTAGGATTTATTTTAATTTTACAGGTACCTTTCAATTTATTTTAACTAGGTACAATAGCTATTAAATAGTTATTAACTATTTAATAGCTTACCTAGCTAAAAGAAACTGAAATTTACCTGTAAAATAAATCCTAACCTAAGTTACAATTACACCTAACACTACACTATACTTTAATAAATTATTCCTATTTAAAAATAAATACTTACCTGTAAAATAAACCCTAATATAGCTACAATATAATTAATAATTATATTGTAGCTATCTTAGGATTTATATTTATTTTACAGGTAACTTTGTATTTATTTTAGCTAGTTAGAATAGTTATTAAATAGTTATTAACTATTTAATAACTACCTAGCTAAAAGAAATACAAAATTACCTGTAAAATAAATCCTAACCTAAGTTACAATTAAACCTAATACTACACTATCATTAAATTAATTAAATAAACTACCTACAAATAACTACAATTAAATACAATTACATAAACTAACTAAAGTACAAAAAATAAAAAAGCTAAGTTACAAAAAATAAAAAATAAGTTACAAACATTTTAAAAATATTACAACAATTTTAAGCTACTTACACCTAATCTAAGCCCCCTAATTAAATTACAACCCCCCAAAATAAAAAAAATGCCCTACCCTATTCTAAATTAAATAAAGTTCAAAGCTCTTTTACCTTACCAGCCCTTAAAAGGGCCATTTGTGGGGGCATGCCCCAAAAAGTACAGCTCTTTTGCCTGTAAAAGAAAAATACAACCCCCCCTGACATTAAAACCCACCACCCACATACCCCTAATCTAACCCAAACCCCCCTTACAAAAACCTAACACTAATCCCCTGAAGATCATCCTACCTTGTCTTCACTGAGCCGAGCAGCGATGGAACCGAAGTGGACATCCGGAGCGGAAGAAGTTAATCCTCCAAGCGGCGCTGAAGAAATCTTCCATCCGATGAAGTCATCATCCAGGCGGCGCTGAAGAAAAGTCTTCGATCCGGCCGATGTCATCTTCAAAGAGGCGCTGAAGAGGTCTTCTATCCGGGCGATGTCATCTTCCAAGCCGGGTCTTGAATCTTCCTCCCGCCGACGCGGAACCTCCTTCTTCACCGACGGACTACGACGAATGAAGGCTCCTTTAAGGGACGTCATCCAAGATGGCGTCCCCTCAATTCCGATTGGCTGATAGGATTCTATCAGCCAATCGGAATTAAGGTAGGAAAAATCTGATTGGCTGATGGAATCAGCCAATCAGATTGAGCTTGCATTCTATTGGCTGTTCCGATCAGCCAATAGAATGCGAGCTCAATCTGATTGGCTGATTCCATCAGCCAATCAGATTTTTCCTACCTTAATTCCGATTGGCTGATAGAATCCTATCAGCCAATCGGAATTGAGGGGACGCCATCTTGGATGACGTCCCTTAAAGGAGCCTTCATTCGTCGTAGTCCGTCGGTGAAGAAGGAGGTTCCGCGTCGGCGGGAGGAAGATTCAAGTGCCTCTTTGAAGATGACATCGGCCGGATCGAAGACTTTTCTTCAGCGCCGCCTGGATGATGACTTCATCGGATGGAAGATTTCTTCAGCGCCGCTTGGAGGATTAACTTCTTCCGCTCCGGATGTCCACTTCGGTTCCATCGCTGCTCGGCTGGTTGAAGACAAGGTAGGATGATCTTCAGGGGATTAGTGTTAGGTTTTTGTAAGGGGGGTTTGGGTTAGATTAGGGGTATGTGGGTGGTGGGTTTTAATGTTGGGGGGGGTTGTATTTTTCTTTTACAGGCAAAAGAGCTGTACTTTTTGGGGCATGCCCCCACAAATGGCCCTTTTAAGGGCTGGTAAGGTAAAAGAGCTTTGAACTTTATTTAATTTAGAATAGGGTAGGGCATTTTTTTTATTTTGGGGGGGTTTGTTATTTTATTAGGGGGCTTAGATTAGGTGTAAGTAGCTTAACATTGTTGTAATATTTTTAAAATGTTTGTAACTTATTTTTTTATTTTTTGTAACTTAGCTTTTTTTATTTTTTGTACTTTAGTTAGTTTATGTAATTGTATTTAATTGTAGTTATTTGTAGGTAGTTTATTTAATTAATTTAATGATAGTGTAGTATTAGGTTTAATTGTAACTTAGGTTAGGATTTATTTTACAGGTAATTTTGTATTTCTTTTAGCTAGGTAGTTAATATCTATTTAATAACTATTTTAACTAGCTAAAATAAATACAAAGTTACCTGTAAAATAAATATAAATCCTAAGATAGCTACAATATAATTATTAATTATATTGTAGCTATATAAGGGTTTATTTTACAGGTAAGTATTTATTTTTAAATAGGAATAATTTATTAAAGTATAGTGTAGTGTTAGGTGTAATTGTAACTTAGGTTAGGATTTATTTTACAGGTAAATTTCAGTTTCTTTTAGCTAGGTAAGCTATTAAATAGTTAATAACTATTTAATAGCTATTGTACCTAGTTAAAATAAATTGAAAGGTACCTGTAAAATTAAAATAAATCCTAAGATAGCTACAATATAATAATTATTTATATTGTAGCTATATTAGGGTTTATTTTAAAGGTAAGTATTTAGTTTTAATTAGGATTAATTTAGTTAATAATAAAAATATTATTTAGATTTATTTAATTAATATTTAAGTTAGGGGGGCGTTAGGGTTAGGGTTAGACTTAGGTTTAGGGGTTAATAATTTTATTACAGTGGCGGCGGCGTAGTGGGGGGCAGGATAGGGGTTAATAAATTTATTATAGGTGGCGACGGTGTAGGGGGGGCAGATTAGGGGTTAATAAATTTATTATAGGTGGCGACGGTGTAGCGGGGGCAGGATAGGGGTTAATACATTTAATATAGGTTGCGGCGGGTTCAGGGAGCGGCGGTTTAGGGGTTAATACATTTATTATAGTTGCGGTGGGCTCCGGGAGCGGCGGTTTAGGGGTTAATATGTATAGAGTAGCTTGCGGTGGCCTCCGGGGGCGGCGGTTTAGGGGGTAATAATTTTATTTAGTTGCGGCGGTGTAGGGGGGGACAGATTAGTGGTGTTTAGACTCGGGGTACATGTTAGGGTGTTAGGTGCAGGCAGCTCCCATACAAATCAATGGGATGTCTGTCAGCAGCGAACTTGTACTTTCGCTATGGTCAGACTCCCATTGATTCCTATGGGATCCGCCGCCTCCAGGGGTGGCGGTTTGAAAACCAGGTACGCTGGGCCGTAAAAGTGCCGAGCGTACCTGCTAATCATTTGATAACTAGCAAAAGTAGTGAGAATGTGCCGCACTTGTGTGCGGAACATCTGGAGTGACGTAAGAATCGATCTGTGTCGGACTGAGTCCGGCGGATCGAAGCTTACGTCACAAAATTCTACTTTTGCCGGTCTCGAGCCTTTGATAACTAAGGCGTATCAGCCTCGCCACAAATACGCTGCGGAATTCCAGCGTATTTGAGGTTGACGGCTTGATAACTTGGCCCCATTGAGTACAAAGTTCCTGTAAATAATTACAAAACATCGTAAAAATGCCCCTAAATAACACACATATATCGATGAATAAACTTAAGCATAATAAAATAAACATACTTTTAAATCCAAATGAATCTTCTTTATAGTGTAAAATCAATACTTTTATTTTCCCTATGACGTTATTCAAGACAGCCCCTAAAATAAGGGCTGTTCAACAACTAGAAAATATGTCAAATCAGCTTTTCATTTGTGCATACAATTATCATATGAAATTGTGTCTGGGCGCATGCACATTTGTTTGCATGTGCATTTCTATTCTGATTTAAGGAGATCGTTACAGCTTTTGCTAAGGGAGTGGAGCCTTCACATTTGTTTGCATGAACAATGTTATCAGTGCACTGTCAGGCACCGCTTTTTGTGTACACTGCAGCGCCGTGTGCCAGTGTGCTGATCTAAACTAATGCTCTTGAGTAAGCTGAAGCTGAGCTATGCTAACTGCGCATGCGCACCCCCAACTCCAAACACCCATGTGGGGTTTGGAATATAAGCAAATTTCAAAGTGAAATTTTGAGAAAAATAAAGAAAAAAACGCAATAAGTAAGTAATTGAGAAAAAAATGTATAGTGACATTCTTTGCATTGCTGCAAAGTTTTTTTTCTCCACGTTTTACGTCCCTTTAAACTTGTATTAGCTAGACAGATGTAAGAGTTAGACAAACCTTAATTTCAAAGAGTTCTGTCCTTGAAAATCTGGATAGAGATGTGACATGTGCTATACCAGACCAAATAAATAAATGAATACAACTGGAGGAGGGCCCTGCTCTGAAGTGCTTACATTCTACAGGGACTTAAATTCAATTAGAGTGTAGATTTATTTAGTTTTTTTTATATTCAAGTTTCTCAAGCAATCAAAACGCAAAATGGATTAATGCGTTAAAAGCCCTCAGCTGCGAAAACCTTTTCAACAGAAAAGCTCCAAGGGCCTTTTTGTGTCTTAACTACCTGTTTTTGAGACAGAAACTGACAGATACAATAGCCCCTTTGCCCCTCTTAAGGTTACAGTAAAGGGGTTTTGAATTAACCCTTTTGTTCACCGTGGAAGGGAAATAATAATAAACATGTGTGACATTAACCTATTGTAATCCAAATCCATCCTCACTACTGATTCACAGTCTTAATGCCATTTGTATCCTGGCATGATGAGCATACTAGAAAAGACACATCAGGACCCCAACAACTACAAATTGTGAGTAGTAATCTCATTCTTTTAATGTTTGACTCTAGATAACACTTGCACTGTAGTGATTGTCACTAATAGTACAGATGTCTTCATAACTGGGCTTTAACCCTTTGCCTAAATCGACATAGGTCTATGTCATGGTGTGCAAGACCCAGCGTACGAAATAATGCTGACATACGTCTGATCTTTAGGAAGCACATGCAGTCTTGGTTGTCTAGTGACAACTGAGACTTGTTGTTTTTCATGGCTGCACACATCTGCCTTCATATGGTAACGGATGACTGATTGTGCTCAGTTTCCATATGAAGTCAGATTGCCCGATCATTACAGACGGTGACACTGTCTGTGTCACTGTCTGTAATGTTCATCTGTTGGTGCCGGTGAGAGGTGCAGTTGGGAGGGAAGGCCCATAGTGGGAGAGGGAGGGAGCTACCCTATACTACTAATTCATATTGAAGGAGAGGGAGGAATCCCTACACTACATAAATTGTAAAAAATACATATTTTTTAAACATACTACTACTACTACTAATAATAATAAGTAAAAGCCCTAAACTGCATACAGGCAGACTGTCTGCCAGTACCTAAAGAGGTGGTGACCTTTGGACCTTTGGGGGGTAGAGAGCTGTTTGGGAAGGATCAGCTAATCCTAACACTACAGCAAATATTAACCTTACAAGCTACCTGATTATCCCCTTCACTGCCAGGATTTTTAGAACTATGGTTCACAGCTGCAATTAGCAGCCTTCTAATTGACAAAAACTAATGGCAAAGTCATGTATGTCTGCTATTTATTAGCAAAGGGGACCCCAAAAATAATTTGTCTTATGACTGCAGTAGTTGTCTGTAACTAATTTCATTGAGAAAACCAAAGTTTGTGAAAAAGTTAACAATTTTATTTCTATATGCTCTTATTTGGTTGCCAAATAGTGGCATGAAATATACCAAAATGGACCTAGATCAATACCTTGGGTTGTCTACTTTATATGTATAGTTATCATAACTGAATAATAAAAAAACAAAAACAAAAAAAACAAAGGCTCTATTCTTGTTTAAATGGAATAATAGCATACATGTTAATATATCGCTAAAGCTTTGGCCAAGTTTTTCTTTGAAATTCCTGGAAGCAAAGGAGTTAAAATGGGATTATGCAATGGTGAGTTCAAATGGAATCTATTGCAATCAGTTCCCATTGGCACCACTGCTAAACCATCTGAATGCCATTTGTATGTTGGCATGATTGGTATACTGGGCATGAGTGCTTAGTCTCTATATTGTCACTTTTAATGTTTGACAACTATTGTTTTTTTTGCTTTTTTTTTTTTTACAAAATGTATTTTTATTATTTGTTAAAGCACCTTTGGTGTGATCTGTTAAACAAGATGGAGACTGCAGGTTTCTGTTGAAAGGACTTATTACATCTTCTTATACTGGATTTTAACAGAACTTAAATAGTAAAGTGTGAAACTGCTCCATTGCATCTCCATAGAAGATGTTCAAATGTGACAATGCTTGCGTCCACACTATTGATCTCATGGTCACGAAAACGTGTTCATGTTTAGAAGTGCGAGTATGACTCAGAATCAAACAATAAAAGAAAGAGCTTGTTCCTCACCATTGATATATAGATGTTGTAGTCCTGGTGTGAGTTTTTCCTCTTAGCTGTACAGGATATTAAATACTGAACACATATACATATGTATATGAACCTATACATACATAAATGTGTGCCCTTTTCAATATATATACAGCTTATACAATAATGATGAATAGAGCTTTAAAGAGAAATAAAGAGAAACAACTGACTTTATTGAGAGAACAAATAATGAAATTGCAAAGCGATATGAATACCTATAAGGACTGTGTAGAATATGCACCTATGGATACCATACTTCCTGAGGTAGTTGAAGGGGCAAAAAAAGAAATTATACATATAAAACATACTAAGTATCTGAGGGATACAAATGATTACTCTAATAACCAGGTATACATTTGGCGTAGAAAATACAGGAAAAATAGGGGCAACACACAGGCTAATAGAAGATTGGATTATACCAATAAAGGCAAACAAAATAAGTCAGGAAAAATAAGAATAAGCAACTTTACAATAAAAATCAGTCAAAGAATAAAAATAAAAATAAAAAAGTCACATTCAGTGACACTGATTTTGATACAACAGATGAAGAAAGTGCACTTTCTGGGCTAGAGAATGATCAATCAGGTGATGAATTGGAGGCTATACAAGTTACACAAGAAAGTAACGCCATTACCAATAGCAAACAAAGTACATCACTACAGAAGGAAGGGGTAAAGACTATGGCCTTGGGTGCATACATCCACAGCCTCTACTTCTGGAAATATAAAAGTAGATGAGAAACAGTTTTTTCACGAGGCCACACAACAACTAAAGGGAGGGGACCTACTGAAAAAAGATTCAATAGAGAAAAGTCACATACAAAAGGGACAGAAACAGAGCAGGTACCTACTGAGGGACTCAAAAAAGGGAATGTAACTGGAAATCAACGAAATGGGGATCAACTGTCATTAATATATCTAGGTACCCTTTATCTCACACTGAGATTAAAGTACTTAGCTATGGTTTGAGTTATTGCCCTTCTAACAATTTCAATATCTTTAGAACTATTTTAGATCTAAACAAATTTGTAAGGGGTCTCACTTTAAGGAAACATTTTAAAAATAATGACAGGCTGATCCCTTCCCATGATGGCCCAGGTAATGAATTGGAATTTGGAATGAGTTTTGATGATATTAGGACTATGACAGAGCTTGAAACTCTTGAACAAGATAATTTGAGACAAGAAACAGATGAGAGCTGTAGTAGTCATATTGGCTATAAATGTGAATCAGAATTCTACCCATTACAGACCAGGGGTAAATCCCTTGAACTCTTTCACAAAAGAGTAGTGGAAGATTTAATAAAATTGAAAGATGAACATGTATCTATGAGACCGAATCTTTCATTCAAAGAAAGAGAAGCTCTGGCCCATTTACAAAATAATAACGAACTTGTGATAAAAAGGTCTGATAAGGGAGGAAGCGTGGTTGTGTGTGATAAAGAATGGTACGTGGCAGAGGCTAAACGCCAAATTTTAGACACCAGTACCTATACACACTTAAGTAGAAATCCTAGCCACGTTTTTAAAAACAAACTTTCTCATATTCTTGATATAGGTTTAGAGAATGGTCACATAGACAAAAATACCTTTGATTACCTATTGGTTGAACATCCTCGAACCCCTGTTTTCTACCATCTCCCTAAAACACACAAGGGCCTGGAAGATATAAAAGGGCGTCCCATAGTGTCAGGTAATGGCTCCCTTTTGGAACCATTAGGTGAGTGGCTCGATGATATCTTACAACCCATAGTACGTAGACTCCAGAGCTATATCAGAGACACCACAGATATGATTAATACTGTAGAGAAATGTGAATGGATGAAAGAATATAGCTGGCTAACAGTGGACGTTGTTTCACTTTATTCCACTATCCCGCACCATCTTGGTTTGAAGGCAGTTAAATACTTTCTAGATGAAAACACTAATTTCTCTGATGAGATGATAGGATAGAGTATATCCTAGAGGTCACCCAGTTCTTATTAGAACATCATTTTTTCATGTTCGATGGAGAATACTACCTCCAGAAACTTGGTACCGCGATAGAGGCGCGTTTTGCCCCCTCATACGCCAATCTTTTATTAGGTTGGTGGGAGAGAACGGCGGTTTATGGAGATGGTAATCTGTATTCGAACAATATTCATTTATTTAAGAGATTCATTGATGACCTGGTTTTTATATGGGATGGGAGTGCACTAGATGCTGAACTATTTGTTGACCATCTGAACATATCTGATTGTGGAATCTCTTTCACATACGAATGGAACAAAGAAGGGTGAACTTCTTAGATATAACACTAAGAGGCAATATTGAGATGTGTAAAGTTGAGACCTCCCTATACCGTAAACCCATATCGGGCAATACCATTTTACATGCCACGAGTAATCACCCAAAGCATGTGTTTGGTGTTATTGTTAAGGGGCAGCTCATGAGAGTGAAAAGGAACTGTTCCAGTGATAAGACATGCAATGAGGAGAGTATCCAATTAAAGAATAGGTTACTTGCCAGAGGTTATCAAAGAAATACCATTGCCATAGCTGAGAAAGAGGTATCCCATATGGATAGGAAATCTTTACTAAGAGAGAAAACCTATAAAGAGAGGGACACACGTCCAATTTTTACCACACAATATTCCAATCAATACCATGATATTTGTAAAATCATTAAAAAATATCTTCCTCTAACGTATGGGGATGATGTATTGAAAGATATGAAGGACAAAGGATGTAGATTTGTATACTCCAAAGGTCCAAGTTTACAAAGTATTCTTTCTCCTAGCATGTTAAGAACCCCTTCATCTGCTAGCTCGTGGCTCAGTCATAAGGGGACATATAAGTGCGGGAATAAAAGATGTAAAGCCTGCGATTATATTAATGTCACTGATGTTTTTATGTCTCACTCCACAAGGGAAATTTTTGAAACTAGAGGATGCATTAATTTTACCTCTAAGTTTGTGATATATTTAATAGAATGCTCCATTTGTAAGGGTCAATACATAGGAATGACCACTAGGGACATACGTACCCGTATTAGAGAGCACCTATCATATATCTCAAACAAAATAAGATGTTCAGCACTTTCGAAACATTTTATTGATGTTAATTTCCAAAATGTAAATTCATTCTCCTGGTCAGCTATAGAACAAGTGAAAAATGCCCCGAGAGGAGGGAATACATTTCGTACCCTCTGCAAACAAGAGGTATATTGGATTCATAAACTACAAACCCAAATACCTAAAGGTTATAATTCAGATATAGATATTATGAATTATTGGGAATAATATACTCCCTATAAATCCTCTGTTGCAATTTTTAGTTTCATCTGAGTCTTTTGTAAAGAATTTGTATATATTTGGTTGCACTATTAATAGTATCTAGTTCCAATTTTAGCACTATATTAGTACACAATTTTATAGTATTTTAATTACATGAATTGAGTAATTTATCTATGTATTAACATATATTTATAGATATACAAGTATTAGATATAATTTAGTCAGAAGATGAAATCATGTTTTCTCTGTGAATTTATTATATGCTGTGTCATATGTCTGTATAAGCCACTGTGTTATGATAGTCTGTGTTAGATTCTCCTTTAAAGGTATATATGTGAATTTCTAACTATTATAAATGCTGGCTTTTACTTTTAGAGTAAGACATTATTTGTGCTATAATTCATACACCCATATTGTATAACTTCTTTGGGTGCTGTTTAATACTTTTGAATATTGTACTATTGGTTGTGGTAAATTAGGTAAACGATGTAACAAAGGGTGTGTTTTATTTTAACCAATAATAAGCAAGCACAAATTCTTTTTAAGGTATGTTACACACAGGTGCTTTAAGATCTATGAATAAGGCTCTTTGCCGAAACGCGTAAGATCGCTTTCTGAGCCCATTGTTCACTATGGGGTGGTTTGCTGTTATTGCTTTTACAGTCATTGATGGAATCAATAAAGATTGAACTTTTTAAGGATACCTATGGTCCCTTCGTTCTTTTGTTATAGTCTCTATATTGTCACTTTTAATGTTTGACAACTATTGTTTTTTTTGCTTTTTTTTTTACAAAATGTAGTTTTATTATCTGTTAAAGCACCTTTGGTGTGATCTGTTAAACAAGATGGAGACTGCAGGTTTCTGTTGAAAGGACTTATTATATATTCTTATACTGGATTTTAACAGAACTTAAATAGTAAAGTGTGAAACTGCTCCATTGCATCTCCATAGAAGATGTTCAAACGTAACAATGCTTGCGCCCACACTATTGATCTCATGGTCATGAAAACGTGTTCAAGTTTAGAAGTGCGAGTATGACTCAGAATCAAACATTAAAAGATAGAGCTTGTTCCTCACCATTGATATATAGATGTTGTAGTCCTGGTGTGAGTTTTTCCTCTTAACTGTACAGGATATTAAATACTGAACACATATACATATGTATATGAACCTATACATACATAAATGTGTGCCCTTTTCAATATATATACAGCTTATACAATAATGATGAATAGAGCTTTAATGAATTTTTGATACCGTGTATGTTAATACACCTTTACAATGTACTATGGCCATTTTAAGAGTGTCTTGCAGATCTGTACGTTAATAGACTATTTCCATCCACTCTTGGAATAGTTGCAAAGATGTTCAAAATGCCATTCAATGATTTATCAAGTGCCTTGAGGTGTCAAGTTTGAAATGTCAAAACTGGTTTTATATTTTGTTATTGCAATTTGTCTAATATTGTTGGACTTGTGCTTACTTTAATATTTTTATGAGTTTTATAAATTTGTTTGTTTCTTTAAAAAGTTTTCATTGGTTTATGTCATTTTTCTACTCACTGTGTTATTTTTAAGGATACTAAATAAAGAAGGGTAAAAAATTTTAATAAATTAATTTAAAAAAATCATTAAATATAGAAATCAGTTTTACCCAAATGGTATTTTTCTCAGCTTCCTTATGATAAAAAAATATATTATTTTAAAATACACAACATTAATTATTTTATTTGCAGGTATATTTAATATATTTACACTGTGTAATTTCAGATACTATATTCCTATCCAGCTTTAGGAAGCTGCAGATTACTGACAATTGTCACCCTTGATAGTGCTCATGCTTTGCTAAGCGTAGAAAAATTGATCTTCCTATAAAAGGTTTAAATGCTAATTCTGTTATGGTAACAGTAGCTAAAACCATGGGATATCTGTAGTCACAGTGCAGGGTTACTGCATCAAGTAACACTGGGTCATTGGTACAGATTATGTGCTGGATGAGAGGTTTATTGTCAGTCACTGCTCCAAGATCTCAGAATGTTACTTATACTAAAAGGGTATTTCCAAATCATTACCTGCTGACACAATGTCACTGACTAAAATACACGCAAAACACACAATACAAAATAAAGCACATCCACAGTGTGTATATATATTTATTTACATTGCATCCATTTGCAATACACTTTTAAAAAGGCAAGGAACTCAATACGAATTTAGTGAATGGACAATATTTAAGGGATTCTGAATCAAGACAGATCTGGTATCAATATGCACAAACATAAGAATCAAGCACCCCATATTCAAAACTTCTATGTTTGCACCATGTTTGCTATAGCCAGGCTAAAATTACATTTATGCATTTTCAAAATGTATTGACATTTTTAATGGATGCTCTTATGTTGAATAAAGTTAAATTTTTCTTGCCACTATTGTGGACGCTTGTCTTTTTCCTCAGTAAGGCTGTAGGACAGTGGTTCCCAAACTGTGCGCCCCCAGGTGTGCCGTGACTGATCTACAGGGGTGCTGCGCCGCAAAATATATTTAACACACCCATTTGTTCACAAATGATGCGCCGCACCACGGACATTTCTGAGCGCCGGAGAATAAACTCACCCATATATGAAATGCGTACTACACAAGAGGTATTGTTCAAGTTATAGTCATTTCAGTATATATATATATATATATATATATATATATATATATATATATATATATATATATATATATATATATATATATATATATATATATTGTGTGGCAGTTTTTGTGCATTATTGAACTGTGACCACTATGTTTGTTTAGCTGCATATTCGGTCTCATCCACATCCTGCAATATTGAACCTATCACTGGGAGTTTTTGAGACAGTTTGGTACTTACCCAATGTTTACCTGCATTCATACTTTCATTGTACGTGAGCCCAGACTATTTACTTACTTACCTATGGATACAATAGTGTTTCTTGAAAAAAGAGACTCCTTTCTGTCTTTGGTACTTGAACATGTTACAGTTATCACTTTAATTATATTACTGTATTGCAAGTGCATATTATTTATCTTCCTAAAAAAATTGACAAGTTTTTATTTAATACGCATGTTAGGTCTAAAAATTAAGAGGATGCACCACAAACTAGTGGAGGGGAGGGAGGGTAGTGGTGGAAAGAAGTGTAAATATCGTAAATATGATGAGAATTATATTGATTTTTGGCTTCACGTCAACAAAGAGTGCATGATTCCAAGTAAACTAAAACGCCATTTAGAAACCATTTATTCAAACATGGTTGGTAAATCTCACAACTATTTTACCAGATAGGTAAAAGAATTAAAACAGCAACAAGGTACTTTTTCTTGGCATTTGTCAATAGGAAATGCACAGATTATGTAAAATGTTAATACAAAAATCTGTTAGCAAATGACAAAAGAACTAATACTCTCCTTATGTAATGGACTGCTGCCTTCTTGCAGTCTCTCTCAAGGGACTATGAAAAATTTGTATTGTGGAATATAGATGGTGCAGGTCCTATAGAGTTCTTTGTAGAGATCTCTGATGATAAAGGAATGAAGGCTTGATGTATAAAATCTGTATATTCAGCCAGTCTGGAAAAGAGCCCCTTGATCCATGAAGTACAGCCAAGCTGAAGAGAAAAGGGGGGGATACTCAGTTGATAAAATTGTAAGACACTCTGTAAAAAAAACGAGTAGTAACTTACTCCATTAAAGTTCGAAATCCAGCGATGTCACAGCAGAAACCGCAAAAAACACATAGATATGGATAAAAAATTAACAAAGCTTTAATGTTTTAGCTTAACTCAACGCATTTCGATGATAAAACGTCTTTTTCAAGAGCAGATAAAAACAAAAGCAACTGTTCATTTGTTTTTATCTGCTCTTGAAAAAGACGTTTTATATCTTTTTCAGTTTGCTTCTTATATCTCGTTTGCTTTGTTCTCTTTGTATCCTTTGTTGTATGGCATACCTAAGTTGGCTCAGGAGCTGAGAGCTAGCTGCTGATTGATGGCTGCACATATATGCCTCTTGCCTTTGGCTAGAACTATGTATTCAGCTAGCTCCCAGTAGTGCATTGCTGCTCCTTCAATAAAGGATACAAAAAGAATGCAGCACAATTAATAATAATATTGATAATAGAAGTAAACTGGAAAGTTGTTTCAAATTGAATGCTGTATCTGAATCATGAAATGTAAAATTTGGGTTTCATGTCTGTTTACTGTGGAGAATAAAATTCCTGATTTTGAAAGAATTATTGCCACATTATTTAAGCGTCTTAGAAAATATTAAGATTTGGAGCATAGGCAAATTAAATTTAGGTTGAAATGTAAAAGTGTGATTTTTTTTCACACTCAGTTTATATCAGTTCTATATTTTAAAAAGCAAAAACTAATTTCTTAAAATATAACAGAACATGCATGTTTTTTGCTACAACTAATATGACAGTATTTATACCTTAGTGGCTATTACACTGTTGTTTACAAAAGGGACAATAGATATGTAATCTTTATTATACACGTCATTTCCTCAGCACTAAAACGATTATGTGGTTAGATAATTACAGTATATGCTATTGTGTAAATAGTACTGATCAAAGTTGAGATCAAAGTGCAGGTTTATCTTTAAAAGGGCATCAAACGTATTATTTTCTATATGCAGTAAAAACGTTTAGACTGTCATTTGGATAGTAAAATGTGCATTATATTTCAGTCCATGGACCTACCCTTTGACAATGCTCAATTCCTTATAATTTTATCTCTGCTGCTGCAAACTAAATTACTGACTACACTGGTCATACAATCACTACATCGAGCGTTACAGAATTAGACTTCTGAGTGTACACTCAGAAAAAAAAGTACAATGTATTTTACTATGCATAGTTAAACATTTAGGGGGATATTACAAGCAGAGCATTATTTAATGCTCACACTCGAGCTTTAATGAACTAGAAATAAGCTTTTTGCGCTTGTATTAAAAATTGAAAGTACACTGTTTTCTGTTGTGCACTAACCCGAAACGTGCAAAAAGCCGAGCTTAGAATATCGCATGCACAATAACATGTTACCCTATAAAAGTCAATGGAGCAAAAAAGTTGAGAAAAAAACACCCTACTCGTGCGCAAATGCAATCGCATATTCTCAAGTTTGCTAACCCGACATGGAATTTTCGGAACATTGGAATGTAAAATATTTACAGTAAATACACAGTATAACATTTTTAGACATGTATATGTATATATGTCTATGTTAAAGCCCTTTGCCTGCTTTTTTAACACCTGAGACCTCATATATTTAAGCCCTTATAACTTTTTGTGCAATATTTTATTTTTTTATAATTTGTTTAGAAGGTGTTATTAGTGTAGCTGTACTTTGTAATATATCTTTGATGTGTTTTGTGACACTTTTTTGTTTCGCAAAACAGTTAACCAGAGCTCTGAGGTCCATGCTAACCCGACGCGAATTAACTTCAATTGAGCTCAAGTGATAGCGTTTACTTTCAACTTGTAATACGAGTGAAAAACCTGTCACGCAAGCAACCGCTATAAACCCCTTTTTGTTTGCGTGCCACAGTTAGCGTGCCACTTGTAATCTAGCAGATTAATTAGTGCAGCAAAGTGGCAAAGTATGGCTCTGTTTAAAAAAACTATACCTATAAAAAGTGATTCAAGTTTTATTATAACCAAAAATATGCTTTGAGATTTCACATTTAGTTCATTTTTTCTTTAAGTGACATTTATTATCAGTTTTCATCTTTGCTTTCCAAAGACATATGTGAAATTAGCAGGTGTTTCTTAAAAGGATAGTAAAGTTTAAATTAAACATTCATGATAGGGCATGTATTTTGAAACAATGCTCTAATTTACTTTTATCATCACATTTTCTTTGTTCTCTTGTTATTCTTAGTTGAAAGCTAAACCTAGGTAGGCTTCTATCTGAATGCATTTGACAGTTTTTCACAGCTAGAGGACGTTAGTTTGTGTGTTTCATATAAATAACATTGTGCTCACGCACGTGGAGTTATTTGAGTCAGCACTAATTGCCTGAAAACAAATTAGATAAGGAGGCAGTCTGCAGAAGCTTCGAGAGGTAAAAAGAATGTTTGTATAACTGTGCTGGTTGTGCAAAACTGGGGAATGGTAAATAAAGGGATTATCTATCTTTTTAAACAATACCATTTTTGGTGTTTACTGTCCCTTTAACCAAAAGTTGGGAAGTTCTAAGCAGTCAAGTGGAAACGTTAAATTCTACTGTTAAAAACTGATGGAAAACCACATAGTCATTTACAAACACTAAGGGCCTTGTTCTCAAATCTCACAAGAATCAGATGATTGTTTTTGTTAAAAAATAATAAGAAAGCAGTTCAGCTGTATCTTGTACCATATAAAGAAAAAAAAGAAAATGAATCAGTCTGTGTTCCTTTAAGAGTGATGGAAGGCCAGATATATTATAAAATAGTGATTCTGTGAAATGATTGCTTAAAGGTACAGTTTACTGGAAATGTATCTCCCCTTTCATTTAAGTGTATTCAATTGTTTAAAATAACTAATTTACCTTTAATTTGTTATTTAAAATAACTGATTTTGCCTGTGGTATCGGTGTGGTACCACCTATACTGAAAATGTCAATACTTAAATAATGGCTATAGAAAAGCTATGAAAACATATTTAGCAGAAGACTCCCAGTGGGGTAGGAGAAAAAAGTAATCACATGTTAATGTTTCATTGTTCTCGCTACATTTTGGGCTTTGACATACAGACAGAGATAAGATAAGGAAGTATTTGTGCGCAAAGAAAGTGATAAGATAAGGAAGTATTTTTCCCTGCAAGCACAGACCATTTAATATACAAAAATGTACCTAAAGGGTCACTTTCTCATACATTTTATACTTTACTACTGGTATAACAAGTGATTGGAATGAAAACCAATTTTACTCTCCAGTGTCCCATTAAGTCTAAATAGTTTACTGATATTGGTTCCAATGTTAAAACCAATTTAATGCAAAGGTACAGCACAACTATTGTAGTCAATTGTAGACATGTTACTGAAGTAATAAAATACTCTACTTCCTAAACCAAGTTTGGTGAATGTCTATAATAGTGCAGTGGTCCCTTCTCCATGATCTATGACAAAAGAAAATGGTAACAAGTTTAATGCTTCAGTTGTTGCAAAAGGCAAGTTTGCAAAGCCCTGAGCTTTAAACTTATTTTCCAGAGAAGGATACCTACAAAGTCAGGAAGAAAACATCCACAAATTGAAAGCATATCCCATGTAAAGACTTTGCCAGTCACTTCATTAACAAAATTGATTCCATCAGACATGAAATCAGTTCTCAACACAATTCCATTCTCTCCCCCCCTCAAATACTCTCACTCAACCACAACCCTCATAACCTGAAACTTAGTTCATTCTCCCCTGTTACTGAGGACGAAGTTTCAGCACTTATACTGCGCTCTCACCTCACTACCTGTCCCCTTGACCCTATCCCCTCACAGCTGCTCCCCTCTCTCTCTGCTACCCTTACCCCTATACTAACACACATTTTCAACCTCTCCCTCAGCACTGGTACATTTCCCTCATCAATGAAACATGCACTGGTCACACCTATCCTCAAAAAACCTTCCCTTGATCCTACCTCCCCATCCAACTACCGCCCAATTTCCCTCCTCCCTCTTGCTTCAAAGCTTCTAGAAAAACTAGTATATGCACGCCTATCCCATTTCCTTATGTTAAACTCCCTTCTTGACCCGCTGCAATCTGGATTTTGTCCCTATCACTCCACAGAGACAGCTATTGTTAAGGTCACCAACGACCTACTTACAGCTAAATCAAAAGGCCACTTCTCTCTGCTTATCCTCCTTGATCTGTCCGCAGCCTTTGACACTGTCGACCACCCTCTTTTGCTCCAAACCCTCCAATCCTTCGGCATCTGTGACACAGCCCTTTCGTGGCTCTCTTCCTACCTGTCAAACCATACCTTCAGTGTAGCCTTCTCTGGGACCTCCTCTGCCCCGTCACCACTTTCTGTCAGAGTACCGCAAGGCTCTGTCCTCGGTCCCCTTCTCATCTCAATCTATACGTCATCACTAGGTTCCCTAATTAAGTCCCACGGTTTCCAATATCATTTCTATGCCGATGACACCCAAATCTACTTCTCTGCACCAGAACTATCTCCTTCCTTGCAAACCCGTGTCACTAACTGTCTTTCTCACATCTCTTCCTGGATGTCCTCTCACTACCTCAAGCTAAATCTCTCCAAAACTGAGCTCCTCATTTTCCCCCCTTCTTCCAAAATCTCCACCCCCAATATCTCTATAACTTTCGACAACTCCATCATTACCCCTACCCCGCATGCCCGATGTCTCGGGGTCACATTTGACTCAGATCTTTCCTTCACTCCTCACATTCAGTCCTTGGCTACAGCCTGCCGCTTCCACCTTAAAAACATCTCTAAAATTAGACACTTCCTTACACAAGACACAACTAAGATTTTAATCCACTCTCTCATTCTTTCCCGCCTTGATTACTGCAACTCTGTCCTCTCTGGTCTCCCCACCTGCCGCCTAGCTCCTTTACAATCCATAATGAATGCCTCTGCCAGACTCATCTTCCTTACACGTCGCTCTTCATCTGCTGCGCCTCTCGGCCAATCCCTTCACTGGCTTCCTCTTGCCTCTAGGATCAAACACAAAACTCTCACTCTTACATACAAAGCCCTCAACTGCACTGCTCCCCCCTACATCTCAGACCTTGTCTCTAGATACTCTCCCTCCCGTCCCCTTCGCTCTGCTCATGACCTCCTACTCTCCTCCTCTCTTGTCACCTCATCACACTCCCGTTTACAGGACTTCTCCAGACTGGCTCCCATCTTGTGGAACTCTCTGCCTCACTCCACAAGACTCTCTTCTAGTTTTAAAAGCTTCAAGTGCTCCCTAAAGACTCTACTGTTCAGGGACGCATACAACCTACGCTAACCTTTCCTAATACCAGTTCCTCTCCTCCACTGCAATACCCTGAACCCTCTTAGCATGTAAGCCTAAAAGTCCAGCTGTTTGTAGATCACCTTCTTAAGAGCTGACTACAACAGTGCAACTCTTGGCAGGCCCCTCTACCCTATAATTGTTTTGTTGTACTCCCCCTTTGTTTATAGCGCTGCAGAATCTGTTGGCGCTCTACAAATAACCGATAATAATAATAATGTAAATATCAACAAGTATTATAAGCATGGTACAAAGTTCACTTATGGAATAAACTTGCCACAACATCATAACTAGAGAATTGCAGAATTTATGCAGATTTGTACCCGCCCTTTCTCATATCCACTAGGAACGAGTCACTCTTTATTATAATTAGGGAAGCAGCATCTATCTTGTAACCAAGCTCTCCTCTCATTGCATTGAATGAGTTCTGCTGTGAAGGATACTGGCATCACAAAAACATCATCAAAATGTTACAGAATAAATACATAAAAAAGAAAACTTTCCTCGATAAATCAAATATGCACAAAAGAAAACAGAAGCAATTCAAAAGAAAGAAAATGAAAATTAAAGCAACCAGCTTTGAAATTATGAAACGCGACTGTGAGACTAGACACTTCACAGTGCAATAGAATCTTTATGTATTGTGCATTCAGTATAGGTGAAGAATTCTGATCCCGCCACTAGAAGTTCCCAGAATGCCCAGGGCTATTCCCCAGCGATAACTTTCATTCTATTCAGCGAGACTATTTTACCATAAAAAAACAGACATGCAAATATTTTACCACTACAAACATTTACTTAAACTATTAATAATCAATTAAATTGTCTGGTACCTCTGTATTATGGACCCAATACAATCTATAAATCTACCTTAACTCAAAATTAATTACACACTTGAATTTTACTAGAACTATTTATAATTAGCCAGAAATATTAACCAATTCAATACATAGCTTATTTAACAACGTTTGGACATCACATATATCCAAATCTCACAATGAAATCTTAGCTTACAGGGCCACTAAACTCAAAATCTTTCTTTCATGATTCAGATAGAGAATACAAATGTAAACAACATTACAATTTACTTCTATTATTTATTTTGCTTAATTTTTTAGATATCCTTAGTTGAAGAAAAAGTAATGCACATGGTGAGCCAATCACACGAGGCTTCTATATGCAGCAACCAATCAGCAGCTACTGAGCATATCTAGATATGCTTTTAGCAAAGAATATCAAGAGAATAAAACAAATTAGATACTATGAGTAAATTAGAAAGATGTTTAAAAATGCATGCTCTTTTAAAATCATGAAAGAAAAAATGTGGGTTTCATGGCCCTTTAACTCCCCCGATACTAAAGGAATTTCCAGAAAAAATATAATTCACTATTTAGGCCAAAATAATCTTATGTACTTCAATTAAACAACCAGAGATTTAACACTATCGGCTAGATTTGGAGTTTTGTCGGTAACGACCCGAAAAACTAACGCCGGCTTTTTTCTGGCCGCACCATAAAAATAACTCTGGTATTGAGAGTCCACATAAAGGCTGCGTTAGGCTCCAAAAAAGGAGCGTAGAGCATTTTTAACGCAGCTTCAACTCTCGATACCAGAGTTGCTTACAGATGCGGCCAGCCTCAAAAACGTGCTCGTGCACGGTTCCCCCATAGGAAACAATGGGGCTGTTTGAGCTGAAAAAAAACCTAACACCTGCAAAAAAGCCGCGTTCAGCTCCTAACGCAGCCCCATTGTTTGCTATGCGGTAACCCTTCCTACGTCTGCACTTAACACTCTAACATGTACCTCAAGTCTAAACACCCCTAACCTTACACTTATTAACCCCTAATCTGCCGCCCCCCACTATCGCTGACCCCTGCATATTATTATTAACCCCTAATCTTCCGCTCCGTAAACCGCCGCTACTTACATTATCCCTATGTACCCCTAATCTGGTTCCCTAACATCGCCGACCCCTATATTATATTTATTAACCCCTAATCTGCCCCCCACAACGTCGCCTCCACCTACCTACAATAATTAACCCCTAATCTGCCGACCGCAAAGCGCCGCCACCTACGTTATCCTTATGTACCCCTAATCTGCTGCCCCTAACACCGCCGACCCCTATATTATATTTATTAACCCCTAATCTGCCCCCCTCAACGTCGCCTCCACCTGCCTACACTTATTAACCCCTAATCTGCCGACCGGACCTGAGCGCTACTATAATAAAGTTATTAACCCCTAATCCGCCTCACTAACCCTATATCAAATAGTATTAACCCCTAATCTGCCCTCTCTAACATCGCCGACACCTAACTTCAATTATTAACCCCTAATCTGCCGACCGGAGCTCACCGCTATTCTAATAAATGTATTAACCCCTAAAGCTAAGTCTAACCCTAACACTAACACCCCCCTAAATGAAATATAATTTACATCTAACGAAATAAATTAACTCTTATTAAATAAATTATTCCTATTTAAAGCTAAATATTTACCTGTAAAATAAATCCTAATATAGCTACAATATAAATGATATTTATATTATAGCTATTTTAGGATTTATATTTATTTTACAGGTAATTTTGTATTTATTTTAACCAGGTACAATAGCTATTAAATAGTTAAGAACTATTTAATAGCTAAAATAGTTAAAATAATTACAAATTTACCTGTAAAATAAATCCTAACCTAAGTTACAATTAAAACTAACACTATACTATCAATAAATTAATTAAATAAACTACCTACAATTACCTACAATTAACCTAACACTACACTATCAATAAATTAATTAAATAAACTACCTACAATTAACCTAACACTACACTATCAATAAATTAATTAAATACAATTCCTACAAATAAATACAATTAAATAAACTTGCTAAAGTACAAAAAATAAAATAAAAAAATAAAAAAATATCTACAAACATAAGAAAAAAATTACAACAATTTTAAACTAATTACACCTACTCTAAGCCCCCTAATAAAACAACAAAGCCCCCCAAAATAAAAAATGCCCTACCCTATTCTAAATTACTAAAGTTAAAAGCTCTTTTACCTTACCAGCCCTGAACAGGGCCCTTTGCGGGGCATGCCCCAAGAAGTTCAGCTCTTTTGCCTGTAAAAAAAAACCATACAATACCCCCCCCCCAACATTACAACCCACCACCCACATACCCCTAATCTAACCCAATTTAGGGGATTAGGGGTTAATAATTGAAGTTAGGTGTCGGCGATGTTAGGGAGGGCAGATTAGGGGTTAATACTATTTATTATAGGGTTAGTGAGGCGGATTAGGGGTTAATAACTTTATTATAGTAGCGCTCAGGTCCGCTCGGCAGATTAGGGGTTAATAAATATAATACAGGGGTCAGCGGTGTTAGGGGCAGCAGATTAGGGGTACATAAGGATAACGTAGGTGGCGGCGCTTTGCGGTCAGCAGATTAGGGGTTAATAAGTGTAGGTAGGTGGAGGCGACGTTGTGGGGGGCAGGTTAGGGGTTAATAAATATAATATAGGGGTCGGCGGTGTTAGGGGCAGCAGATTAGGGGTACATAAGTATAGCGTAGGTGGCGGTCGGCAGATTAGGGGTTAAAAAATTTTAATTGAGTTGCGGCGATGTGGGGGGACCTCGGTTTAGGGGTACATAGGTAGTTTATGGGTGTTAGTGTACTTTAGAGTACAGTAGTTAAGAGCTTTATAAACCGGCGTTAGCCCAGAAAGCTCTTAACTACTGACTTTTTTCCTGCGGCTGGAGTTTTGTCGTTAGATGTCTAACGCTCACTTCAGACACGACTCTAAATACCGGAGTTAGAAAGATCCCATTGAAAAGATAGGATACGCAATTTACGTAAGGGGATCTGCGGTATGGAAAAGTCGCGGCTGAAAAGTGAGCGTTAGACCCTATTTTGAGTGACTCCAAATACCGGCGGTAGCCTAAAACCAGCGTTAGGAGCCTCTAACGCTGGTTTTCACGGCTAACGCCAAACTCCAAATCTAGGTCTATATTATCAATTTAACATATATCAATAAATATAGCATTAAATAAGTTCAATTTAACCACAATAATAAATGCAATTTTTAAAATATATCAAAGTACCTTTGGTTTAACTTATGAACATTAAAATACAATATAATTTCGGGGGGCGGAGCTTGGCCGTGCTAGAACATGGCCGCATAGTGTTAGAGCTCCGGCACCACTCTTCTCCATCGGCCATCTTGTGAGACCTCACCCTGACAGAACCTTGCCTAGAGAGCTAAATGGGTTAAACAGCTCACCGGAAACCTTCTGAATAAGAGCGGACACCCTCGTAATTACCGCAACAGCAGCCCTAACCGGAAAGCCCGCCACCGGCTTCAAAGTGTGCTGCCAGCACAAGATCCCAAAAGTTGTTCAAGTACCCTGGAGACATCGGGGAGACTCGATGGCGCTAAGTAGCAACTTACCGAACCTACTATAGAAGCATACTTGGGAGGAGAGGGGATCGCTATAAAGTGCAGTCCCGGTCGCCATCTTTAACCCTGGGCCCATCACGCTCACATCTTCTCACAGCATGACGGAGTGGACCCAGCAAGAGAAACTGAAAGTAAATGAGGAGCAAAACTTTATAACGGACAAACACAAGTATGAGGTATTAAATAACCCTGATGAATGCTTTATTTGTACATTTGTTATGCCCATATTGTTTATAACTAAAGATTCGGGGGAAGAGGAGAAGGTGCAATGAAGTAAAATAATGCAAGAGGGTTAACCTCCTCACTACCAGTCAGAGAGTGCGTGGCTAAATGGATGACCTAATTTAAAACATATATGCTGATCCTTAAATATCTAGAGAGGAGAACCATTATATACATATTAGAATAAGCAGCCCTGGAAGAGGGAGGGAACTAAACCTAAATAAGGAACGCTCCTTTCCACAAAAAAGAAGCTGAGAGCTACATAATAGTTAAAAGCCACAGCTCTTCACTTCCGTTCTGTGAAACACTTATACAGCTCACAATTAATTGTGAAACATGTCAATCTAGAAGACCGGCAAAGCCAGAAAAAAATGGGAAGGCTGCATCCCAAACAACATCTGTGTCTGCATTTTTCTCTCCCTCAGACCATGGCAAAATAGATGCCCCCTCTCCACCGACAGAGCATCCACAGACTGCATCAATCCAATCACATAACCACTCTTCAGAACAATCTATCACACAGCAGCAACTCTCTATCCTGCAAGCTACTATAGACAAGCTACCATCTAAGTCTGATATATCAGACCTTAAATCATTTATACAGTCAGAGATCTCTACTGTCAAAAAGGAAATTAATACTCTAGGCCCCAGAATTGAAGATCTGGAAGACAGCCAGGAAGTTATCAACTCCATGTTAAATACTACAGAACTAGGCCTATCACAGCATTCTTCTTTAATCCACACTCTGCAAGACAAGGTGGAGGACTTAGAAAATAGGAGTAGGAAAAATAATTTGAGGATTCGGGGAATCCCAGAAGACATCTCCGCTGAAGAACTCCACTCCTATCTAACACGATTCTTCAATTTTTTTAACTAAGTCCTCCTCCTTCACAGAGTCAGCTATAGAAAGAGCTCACAGGGCTTTAAGGCCTTGCCCTAATCAATCCGCACCTCCAAGAGATGTGGTTATCAGACTACAATAGGTTGTGTTCCTCACAGCATCTCCTCTTTATCCAACTAGCTCCCCAGAAAGAGTAAGACACCTAGTTTGTCTATAGATATTGAACAGTGTATAAATTAGAATCTAGGGAGCGCCTCAAAGTGGGCTGGGATATATATGCACATAAAACGTTGATAAGATTTATGAGAAAATGCACAGGTTTATTCATACAAACACGATAAAAACAGTAAAAAATTGTAAAAAAATATATGAAATTGCAATCAGATTGAGTTGAAATTACTCAACTTATTAGATGTATATCCTCTAATACATTAACTTATATGGTATCAGACAGGGTGGTGATACACAAGTGATCAGACTACTACATTACAAAGATAGAGAATCCATTTGGTTAGCTGCGAGAAATATCCACCCCCTGTCATTCCAAGACAAGGATTTACAAATTTACCAGGACTTGTGCCCAGCCACAATTAAAAAACGGAAATCTCTGAAATTTCTTACTTCAGTACTGCAAGAACATAAAATACGCTATAGATGGGGATTCCCTTTTAGCTTGCTTATACCACATGAGGGCAAGTTACTGATATATAGAGAGTCTTCGGACTTGGACACTCTCTCTAAGTCACTGGGCCTCACCTTTAATGCTCCACCCTTACCAACAGATGAAGAAAGTGGCTACAGAGGCTTACCCAGAAACAAAATGTCTTCAAATTCATGCTCAGGTTGGAACTCTATCCCCTCAAAACACAAGCAAGGGGGCTCGTCTGTTCGACAGAACCTTCCACCTTGACTTCTCTCACCTAGTCTAGGAGCTCCTTTGGTCTGATTACAGATAAGCATATTTGATCTCCCTTATTTGTCATAACCTACTTTTACAGACAGAAAGTCACCTCAACGAGAACTTTCAGGTGACTGTAGAATGCCTTGTCTCTAAGACATACCTATAAGGTTATTACACTTGACAATGTACCTACCTGTTGTGTATCAGCTACGCTTATGTGATAAATACCTGATCATCAAGACTTATACTGATATTGCATGATGACTACCTTTTCTCTTTAATGTTTTCAGGTTATGTTATACCAATTGATTGTTTTGTGCTTCCCTCCCCCCCCCCCTTTTTTAGCTTTAACCTGGTTAATGTGTTCAAGTTCTGTTAAGACGCAGATTAATAGCGAAGGCTAAGATTAGCATATTCCCCTTCAGCTATTTGGATTTTTATGTCTGATCCAGATTGACTCACTCTTAGCTCATTACCAAGCTCAGAAATACTGGTTTAAGACACACCTGTAAATGCCCATACATCAAACGATACCCGTTCCCTTTTTAAATAATAGTTACCGGCAACAAAGGTAAAAATATAGGGTTAAATTGGGTCAACAGATAGCTAGTTACCCCCAAATTCACATCAGGGAGAAGTAGATTGCTTATAGAAAAGATTATCCACTGAACCCTATAAAATCGATCATATTTTATTTATAGGATTACAGGGAGATGGATGTTGTTATAGCGGGATTTGGCTGCTGGGGAGGAGGGGTCATTCCTCCTTGTATTTTGTCGTCATAATGACATAAATGTTTTTGTTTTTCTTTTCTTTATTATGTTCAAAATTAACAGATGTTATTTGTTATTTAATGTTGTTTTTCCATGTTTAATTGTTGCTTCGGACTGGGCATCCGCGCACCATATATTACAGGTGAAACTCGAAAAATTAGAATATTGTGCAAAAGTTCATTTATTTCACTAATGCAACTTAAAAGGTGAAACTAATATATGAGATAGACTCATTACATGCAAAGCAAGATAGTTCAAGCCGTGATTTGTCATAATTGTGATGATTATGGCTTACAGCTCATGAAAACCCCAAATCCACAATCTCAGAAAATTAGAATATTGTGAAAAGGTGCAATATTCTAGGCTCAAAGTGTCCCATTCTAATCAGCTAATTAAGCCATAATACCTGCAAAGGGTTCCTGAGCCTTTAAATGGTCTCTCAGTCTGGTTCAGTAGGAATCACAATCATGGGAAAGACTGCTGACCTGACAGTTGTGCAGAAAACCATCATTGACACCCTCCATAAGAAGGGAAAGCCTCAAATGGTAATTGCAAAAGAAGTTGGATGTTCCCAAAGTGCTGTATCAAAGGACATTAATAGAAAGTTATGTGGAAGGGAAAAGTGTGGAAGAAAAAGGTGCACAAGCAGCAGGGATGACCGCAGCCTGGAGAGGATTGTCAGGAAAAGGCCATTTAAAAGTGTTGGGGACTTTCACAAGGAGTGGATTGAGGCTGCAGTCAGTGCATCAAGAGCCACCACACACAGACTTGGACTCCTAGACATGGGCTTCAAATGTCGTATTCCTCTTGTCAAGCCACTCCTGAACAACAAACAACGTCATAAGCGTCTTACCTGGGCTAAAGAAAAACAGACCTGGTCTGTTGTTCATTGGTCCAAAGTTCTCTTTTCTGATGAGAGCAAATTTTGCATCTCATTTGGAAACCAAGGACCCAGAGTATGGAGGAAGAATGGAGAGACACACACTGCAAGATGCTTGAAGTCCAGTGTGAAGTTTCCACAGACTGTGTTGATTTGGGGAACCATGTCATCTGCTGGTGTTGGTCCACTGTGCTTCATTAAGTCCAGGGTCAACGCAGCCGTCTACCAGGAGATTTTGGAGCACTTCATGCTTCCTTCCGCAGACGAGCTAAATGGGGATGCTGACTTCATTTTCCAGCAGGACTTGGCACCTGCCCACACTGCCAAAAGAACCAAAACCTGGTTCAATGACCGTGGGATTACTGTGCTTGATTGGCCAGCAAACTCGCCTGACCTGAACCCCATAAAGAATCTATGGGGCATTGCCAAGAGAAAGATGAGAGACATGAGACCGAACAATGCAGAAGAGCTGAAGGCCGCTATTGAAGCATCCTGGTCTTCCATAACACCTCAGCATGCCACGCCACATTGAGGCAGTAATTGCTGCAAAAGGGGCACAAACCAAGTACTGAGTACATACAGTATGCATGCTTATACTTTTCAGAGGTCCGATATTGTTCTATGTGCAATCCTTGTTTTATTGATTGCATGTAATATTCTAATTTTCTGAGATTGTGGATTTGAGGTTTTCATGAGCTGTAAGCCATAATCATCACAATTATGACAAATCACTGCTTGAACTATCTTGCTTTGCATGTAATGAGTCTATCTCATATATTAATTTCACCTTTTAAGTTGCATTAGTGAAATAAATGAACTTTTGTACGATATTCTAATTTTTCGAGTTTCACCTGTATGTACTTCCTTTAGAATCTCTCTAACCCGCTTCTTTGTCACGACTAAAATAAAAATAGGTAAAGTATCTTGCCTCTCATATGGCTTCACAAACCAATAAAACAGATAGTAGAAACATACATTTTATAACCATAAACACCAAGGGACTTAATTCTCCTAGGAAAAGAACAACAGCCGTAGCTGATTTTAAGAGAAAAAAGCAAGATATAATACTCCTTCAGGAAACCCATTTCCTAAAAGCGAGAGAACACAAAACATTCCAATTCAAATATGGAAAAAGCTACTATGCATCTCACCCTCAGAAAAAAATCCAAGGGGTTGGCATTCTGATTAAAGAAGGAATCCCGTTCCAGGAAATCTCAGTCAATAGAGATAGAGAAGGCAGATACATTATTTTAGCGGGTCTCCTATATGGACTTCCCATTACAATAGTTTCACTATATGCCCCACACACAAAGCAGCACTCCTTCCTTAAGAAAGTGTCAAATGCAGTCATAGAGTACCAACACGTTACTAGTAGGCGGGGATCTTAACCTACCATTAAACCCTATATTAGATAATTCCACACACACTGCATCTATCTCCAAAGCTAACATTAGGAAATCGAATAATATACTAAAACAAATGGGTTGTCTGGACGTCTAGAGAGCAGTGAATCCGGAGACTACCGATTATACATTTTACTCCTTCCCCCATAAAGTATATAGTAGACTTGACTACATATTCACGGATATAACTAGCATGAGTTTGGTGAGATCCTCGATAACCTGGTCAGACCACGCGGGAGTTCACTGTTCTCTAGAATGGTCCTCTAAACCTATTAAAAATTACATCTGGAAATTAGATGACAGTTTACTGACAGACTCCACCATTAAATTGAAAATACAAAATAAGATAGACAAATTCTTTTTACATAACAAACACACAGATACTTCCCCACAAACCAATTGGGAAGCCCACAAATGCACTATAAGAGGCAAACTAATAGCTTGTAAAGCATATCTCTCTAAATTAAAAAGAGAGGCAACCACTAACCTTATTAAAGAAATATCACAGCTAGAAGAGACTCACAAAGAAAATCCCAAGGACACAAACACTCTACAAATCCTACAAACTAAACGTTTTAACCTAGCTTCCATTATCGGTAAGGAACAGAGTAGGAGAGCCTTTTAACTTAAACAACACTCATATATGGATCTCAACAAACAAGGACGCTCTCTAGCCAGATACATAAAGAAAAAAGCAAAATCCAATTACATTCTTCACATAAAAGACAGTAAGGGTAAATCGCACCGGACCACACAGGCAATCGCAGAGACATTTAGGAAATACTACCAAACTCTATACAATCTACCAAACCCTTCACAGGACAGATGCTCAAACATTACTACACGGCAACAACTCATCACAGAGTACCTTTCTGAGTTACACCTCCCTAAAATAACCCAGCTGCAAAAAGAAGCATTAGACAAACCTTTCTCATTAGAAGAACTACAAATAGTAATTACAAATCTCCCTAAATCTCCAGGCCCTGACGGATTCACCTATAAATACTTCTCAACATTTGCAGAACAATTATCCGTACATCTGTTGCAATATTTCAACTCCATTGACTCTTCCCACCCCTTCCCAGAATTAGCGCTGGAAGCCCATATAACCATACTATTGAAACCCAAGTTACCGCCCAATATCACTGCTGAATTCTGATGTAAAAATATACTCAAAATTATTCGCGAACAGAATTAATGCTTTATTGCCAGATCTGATACATCCTGACCAACTGGGATTTGTGCTGGGAAGAGAGGCAAAAGATAACACGGTCAGAGCCCTAAATATAATTTTTTATGCACAAGACCATAAATTACCTCTAATTACACTATCCATTGATGCCGACAAGCCTTTTGACCGTGTCGCATTGGATTATTTACAACTCACACTGCAGGCCATGGGGTTCGGGGAAGGGGTGATACAGAGAATACTCTCACTGTACACTAAACCAAATGCTACAGTGAGAGTTCAGGTTCAAATCCCGGCAGGGCCGACTCAGCCCTTCATCCTTCCGAGGTCGATAAAATGAGTACCATTAAATTGGGTAATAATAACAACTATTACTATTCAGCTGCTGATTTGGTTAATTCCGAGAGCGAGCACTGAAAAAGCGCTTTGAGTCCCACTGGGAGAAAGGCGCTATATAAATACTAGTTATTATTATTATTATTATATTATTGCTAAGGTATTAATAAATGGGACCCTGTCGGACTCGTTTAAGATATCTAATGGGACACGACAGGGATGCCCGCTATCCCCATTGTTATTCGCTTGTGTCATCGAGACACTAGCTGTTAAAATCAGGTCTCATCCAAATATTGAAGGAGTTACAATTGATAACCAGCAATATATCATATCCCTATTTGCGGATGATCTCCTATTCACACTGACAAACCCTGAAATCTCGCTGCCCTTGTTGATTAGGGAGTTTCATGATTTCCATGTTCTATCAAACTTCTTGGTCAATACTACCAAATCTGAAATACTTAACATTACATTTGACCCTTATAAACAGGAACTATTAGAAAAGCTTACCCCATTTAAATGGAACATGCACTGTCTTAAATATTTGGGAATTTACTTAGCCACATCCGTAGAAGCTCTATTCCAACTCAACTACGAAAAGATTAAATTAGAAGTGATCAGAGATTTGTCAGCCTGGAAATCTAAAAAACTATCCTGGCTAGGTCGTATTAACCTAATAAAGATGAACATATTCCCCAGAATATTATATATCCTTCAGACCCTACCAATTCCCTTACTAGACAAATACCTAAACTCCTTGCAATGAGCTCTTAGCGATTTTACATGGCACAAAAAACATCCCAGAATCAATAAAACTTTTATGTCATTGCCTAAATTACAAGGTGGATTGGGCCTTCCTAATTTAACCTTCTATAGATATGCAATATTCCTACAAATAATTGTTGACTGGAATGTTCATAAAAAATACAAAAGATGGGTAGATATGGAACATGGAATAGCCAGATCACAGAACCTTAGCAGATCATGCTGGGCCTTTCAGCCACAAAAATATGTATGCTCCTGGCCGAACGTTACCATAGCAGAAACATACAGACTATGGAATAGGATAATGATCCTGTTCCCAAATCTTTCTTCAAGACCCTCCCCATTAACATCTTTTATCACAAATGGTGAATTTGACCTAGGACCTAGTATAGAAAAACATTCCTACCCTTCGCATCTCCATGACTTTCCAGTTTACTGGCTCATACAAAACGAAGAGATCAAATCACAAACAGAATTAACGCAACAGGGCTTTACCTGTCTAACTAACTGGTTCTTATACAGACGAATCCATAGCTTTCTTATGACCCATACACAATTCCAAAATATGACTAGACCCTTGACTACATACGAACAATTATGTATAAGAGCTCCTCCAATCCGCCACACTTTATCGCTGATATACAAGATATTGATTACACCGTTCCCAGGACATCCTATCCCATACCTAGAGAGTTGGGAAAAAGACTTAGGAATAATAATTCCACAACATGTAAAGATGAGGATAATTTGTGCAACACTGAAAACCTCTATTTCCACGGCCACTACAGAAATTAATCTGAAACTGCTCCATAGGTGGTATTACACGCCTCAAAAATTACACCGATTATTTAATAAAACTAAAAACAAATGCTAGCGCTGTGGCCATGTTAATAGTGGAATGTGGTGGTGCACGGCCATTCAGAACCTATGGAGATCTGTCATCTCTGAAATAGAGGACATATTCAAAATGCAACTCCCTCTAGACCCCCTACTCTGGCTTCTAAACAAACCCCCTAAAATAAGACATAAACCTTTTCTTAAGCTATTTTTCATAATGTCAAATAGTATAAAATTTCTGATAGCAAAAAACTGGAGGTCAAAAGACCCTCCCACAATGGAAATGTGGGTTCAAAGGGTATCTGAATTGATCCATCTTGAAGAGCTCTATTATTTAAAACACGATAGGATGGATATATACTCTGAAATCCTAGCAACATAGGAAACATACCTTAAAAATAGCTAGTTGGTTTGCAATAGCATTTGACATTAGTCATGCTGGGAGATGGGTATAATTGATTTGTTGGTCATTCCTCCATATAAAAATGAGCGAGAATATATATAAGTCCTTTAGGTCCCCTGTAATTTCTACTATATTTATTAATTTGAGAGATAATTTACTTAGGTGTGCGTTGGTTGTCCCAGTCCAGAGTTAAGTTATTTATAAAATTGGATTAGCTTAAAAACATAACATATTGTGTTTCGCCTTGTTGGTAATATCTTGGAGATGCGTCTCCACAACCTGTAATTCCAAATTCTTAATTTTCTAAATAAAGCTAATTAAAAAAAAAAAATACAATATAATTTCCTCTTGATAGTAAACTGATTAGCACTAATATAATTATTTATAGACTACACAGGTCTATGAAATATAAATTATTACTATAAATTTTACCCTTTTAAATACAGCTTCAATTAAACTCCTGCTCTAAAGAATATCTTTGTTATAAACTTTTTAATTATAAAAACCACTATATACAATACCAGCTAACCAATTTGAGGGTTCAACTTTTCCAATCAGAGTCCTTTTCTAATGTCATATAAAGGAGATATTTGCACAAATTTGGGAGAGAAGTGAGTCCAATAATCTCTTATCCAGGAAGAGGGTTTTAACAGGGTTTGTCTTACAAAGGACTGTGTCTGCACACTCACGTCTTTCTGTAAGCAAAAATGCCAGCAAAGTAGGATTGCAATAAGACAGCAAAAAGTAAGGGCAACCACCCACTCTCTTCCATGTGCAGAGCTTATATCAGTGATAAACTCCTCCCATTTCTAAATCATTCAATGAGAAGTCTCTGATTACGCCCTTAGCGCCCATTGGCTACTGGTAATTTCTGCAGATCTGTTTACTTAATTTACCAATCAAGTATCTCTGGCCGCATTACCTGACTCAACGACTGGGGGGCAACAATAATTGGAATGACACATTTAATTTTTAAAGTATTCTGCTTTTCAATTACAGAGTTATATATTTACATATATTTTCTTTTATATATACTTTTATAAATGTGTACATTTAATACACTTATGATTTCCAGCTTTAATAAACATATTTGGTCAATTTATAATTGGACTATTTAATTTAATTGAGTATAGACATATATTTAAGATATGTCTAATTTTAATCTGAGAATATATAATACATCTATATTCAGTGCATGCCTCCATACAATTCTACTTATAATATGTTAAGAGATGTGTATGAGTCATATACAATTTTCTACTATAATATATCTTTAAAGGATGTGCCTTGAGAGTCATATTTCTATGGGCCTATTTAATATGTATTTTTATATTTTCAAATATTAGACCTGGGCATAATATTAAATCTTATAATATAAATAAATATATATATATATATATATATATATATATATATATATATATATATATATATATATATATAATCAATGTAAATATTTGCATAGGAAATTGGCACATCTAGGCTTGCTTTTTCTCAGAAATACTTCATATACAATGTTACCAATGCACAAGAGAATTCTGGGTAAGATATACAAATTAGATATGCCAATTCTCAGTTTTTTTGCTTCCAGTACTGTTTTAACACAGCGATCCTTTTAACAGGATTATTGCAGCAAACCAGAAATCACTCACTAGACAGCCTGTTTCGTTCTTTTTGGAACTCATCAGTAGGAGATAGATTTCTGGTTGCTGCATTGGTAAAGCTACTTTCAAGGTTAAACCGAAATTCATTAAAATTATGGGGGGAGATAAAAAACTGAAATTAAAATCCTCCATGTCTCAAAATTAAATCAATGTAAATATTTGCATAGGAAATTAGCACATCTAGGCAAGATTCCCAGCTTGCTTTTTCCCAGAAATACTTCATATACAATGTTACCAATGCACAAGCGAATTCTGGGTAAGCTATGCAAATTAGATATGCAAATTCTTATTTTTTTTGCTTCAAGTACTGTTTTAACACAGCGATCCTTTTAACAGGATTATTGCAGCAAACCAGATATCACTCACTAGACAGCCTGTTTCGTTCTTTTTGGAACTCATCAGTAGGAAATAATTTCTGGTTGCTGCATTGGTAAAGCTACTTTCAAGGTTAAAATTCAAGGATAATTTACATATCTTACCCAGAAATCTCTTGCGCATTGGTAACATTGTATATGAAGTATTTCTGGGAAAAAGCAAGCGGGGAATCTTGCCTAGATGTGCTAATTTCTAATGTGATAAATTCCTATGCAAATATTTACATTGATTTAATTTTGAGACATGGAGGATTTTAATTTCAGTTTTTTATCTCCCCCCATAGTTTTAATGAATTTATATATTTATATATATATATATATATATATATATATATATATATATATATATATATATATATATATATATATATATACATACATACATACATATAATATATATTTCCTGATTGATAATGTCTTAAGAGATGTACTAAAAGTCATATTTCTATTAGTGGACTTCGCAGTTACACTATGTTAATTATTTGATTTTAATAGAATAATATCATCAGTATTATTTATAGTATATTTTGATTTTAATAGTATTATATCATTCCATATTCTGATATTATATTGCAATTTTGAGCACATCTCTTAGTCATCTTTATAATATACACATCTCATGTGAGTAGAATTCTGTAGTAATCAAATCATGACAGATATATATATATGAACATTATTATTATTGCTTATTTAATATAGATATAGATAATAATGTTGTTTTGAACATATGACAACATAACTATGACACAATTCATAGCATGAATTATATAGGTATGCATCAATCCTGTTTAGGACCTTGTTGGTACATCAGCTGTCTGAAATAAAGAAAATGTTGTTTATTCTGAAATAGTTTGTCAAACATTTTAGATTCACCAATACAGTTATTTATTCAATATAGCAGACACGTATCTAATGTAGTATATGGCATTAGACATATCTCCCAGACCCATATTTTGGCACATTCATAAGTCTTGGTATATCAAATTATATGAACAATTTATTTCATATGAACATTTAGCTTCCCCTCTAATATTAAGATTATTTGAAAGCTGCCACATAGGGCAAGATTTATCAAGCTCCGAAAAAATGCGCCAAAAAACTCAGCTATTCACAATTTATAAAATACAATTAATCGCCAATATTTATCAAAATTGTTGAGACAAATTTTGTGCAAAAGTTTATTGCGATGACGAGCGAATGACTAGTCGAGTTTTTCGGTGAATGCTAAGATTTTCACTTTATTTATCAATCACAAGTTATTAGCATAACTTCACCTACCGGAAATAGTTTTATTGTATTTATTGTAATTGTCCTATAAAAATAAAATAATATAATATAAAATGAACCACGTGATTGTTTGTAATAGTGTTATTTCTTATTTATGATTAAAGTTGTTTTTATTCTTCCCCTTTATTGGCGCTTTTGCAAAGTGAAAGGTTGTCTTTAGTTGGTCGCTAATTTTAATTCTTTTGATTGTCCAATGTCCATTTTAACTGATTTATATATATATATATTATTTATTTTTTTTAAAAAACATTTGTATAGTTATATTTTATTATATAGTATTTATTAATATATTTATTTATTAAGATAGTTTTTTATTATATCTGCTGCTGAGTTACAGGTAAATGCATCGACTGCTGGGAAAACCAAAGGTGGTCGGAATGTGCATTTTAGACTTGCTCAGAATAATGTCCTAGTGGAAAAAATATTAAATAACTATGATATTCTACTAGGGTGTAGAAGTAGGCAGCCAGCTATGGCACGTAAAAGGATTATATGGCAAGAAATAAGCCAAGAGGTGTTTGCTCAGGGTATAAACCCTAAAAATGTTAATACTTGCAAAAAACAATTTTAAGATATCAAAAGGATCATTAAAATCAAACTTTCAAAAGAAAGAAGGTCAGAAAGAGGTACAGCGGGAGGTCCTGCATATACTGCAGACCTCATGGACTATAAGAAAAAAGTAATGAATTTGATGGGTCCTGAGGTTGTGGAGGGACTACATGTTCAAGGAGACATGGATGATTATGCAGGTAAACTATTATTATTATTATTTTTATTATTATTATTATTGTTATAAGTTTATTGTAAAGCATGTATTTTAATTCTAATTACATTTGTTGTCTAACTCATAACCAGCATTATGATTTGAAATAAAAATACATTTTTTTATTATACATTTTATTTGATTTCTTGCAATCCTTTGCTGAAAACCAAACATACGGCCAGATTACGAGTTTTGCGGTAAGAGGGATGCGTTGCTAACTTGCATGTTATTCTCACCGTTCACTTACCTACAGCGCTGGTATTACAGCTTTTCAGAAACCCAGTGTTATTAGGAAGAAGTGAGCGTAGAGCAAAATTGAGCTCCATACCGCACTCCAATACCAGTGCTGCTTAAGTCAGCGGTGAGCTGGTTGTACGTGCTCGTGCACGATTTCCACATAGATATCAATGGGGAGAGCCGGCTGAGAAAAAGTCTAACACCTGCAATAAAGCAGAGTAAAGCTCAGTAACGCAGCCCCATTGATTCCTATTGGGAAACACATTTTATGTTTACACCTAACACCCTAGCATGAGCCCCAAGTCTAAACACCCCTTATCTTACACTTATTAACCCCTAATCTGCCCCCGACATCGCAGACACCTACGTTATCCTTATTAACCCCTAATCTGCTGCTCCGGACATCGCTGCCATTATAATAAACATATTAACCCCTAAACCACCGCACTCCCGCATCACAAACACTACTTAAATATTATTAACCCCTAATCTGTCGCCCCTAACATCGCCGCCACCTACCTACATTTATTAACCCCTAATCTGCCGCCCCAACATCGCCGCCACTATACTAAAGTTATTAACCCCTAAGTCTAACCCTAACCCCCCCCCCTAACTTAAATATAATTAAAATAAATCTAAATAAAACTTACTATTAATAACTAAATAATTCCTATATCAAACTAAATACTTACCTGTAAAATAAACCCTAAGCTTGCTACAATATAACTAATAGTTACAATGTATCTAGCTTAGGGTTTATTTTTATTTTACAGTCAAATTTGTATTTATTTTAACTAGGTAGAATAGTTACTAAATAGTTATTTACTACCTGTAAAATAAAACGTAAGCTGCCTTACAATAAAACCTAACCTAACCCTACAATTAAATAAATTCTCTAAATTAAATACAATGAACTAAATTCAATACAATTAGCTAAATTACAAAAAAACAACACTAAATAACAGAATATAAAAAACAAATTACAAGATCTTTAAACTAATTACACCTAATCTAATAGACTGATCAAAATAAAAAAAACCTAGACTAAACTAAACTACCAATAGCCCTTAAAAGGACATTTTGTGGAGCATTGCCCCAAAGATATCACCCTTAAAAAATCCAAACACTAACCCCCGAAGATCCACTTACAGTTTTGAAGAGCCGACATCCATCCTCAACAAAGCCGGGCAGAAGTCTTCACCCAGACGGCATTGTCTATCTTCATCCTTCTGACGCAGAGCGGCTCCATCTTCAAAACATCCGGCACGGAGCATCCTCTTCAATCGATGGCTTCTTCTACCTAGTTAAAATAAATACAAACTTCCCTGTAAAATAAAAATAAACCCTAAGCTAGATACAATGTAACTATTAGTTATATTGTAGCAAGCTTAGGATTTATTTTACAGGTAAGTATTTAGTTTTAAATAGGAATTATTTAGTTATTAATAGTAATTTTTATTTAGATTTATTTTAATTATATTTAAGTTAGGGGGTGTTAGGGTTAGATTTAGGGGTTAATACATTTAGTATAGTGGCGGCGACCTTGGGGGCGGCAGATTAGGGGTTAATAAATGTAGGTAGGTGGCGGCGATGTTAGGGGCAGAAGATTAGGGGTTAATAATATTTAACGAATGAAAGAGAGAGAACAGCACTCCATGAGATAGAACAGAAACTGGAATAACTTCCATGCATGTGCATTTTTATTGAATTCCTCAGGGTGCCAGTTCTTTTTGCACACTATGCCCCGTCACAGAGAATAAATATCCTGAAGCATATCAGTCTGACCCTGCCCAATGACAGTCCAGCGCCGAAATACCAGGCAATTCTTCTCTGAACAAGGGAAGCAATAACCCCAGACGATCGTTTTGGCCTCCTATGGGCCTCATCAGTGAGGTGCAGTTGTATCTCTCTAAGGGCAAGTGTGCATGGAGTCCACGTCTGGTTTCCCCATTACTCTTAAGGGTGACCCAAGAATAATTTTCATAAAAATCGAAAGAGAGAGAACAACACTCCATGAGATAGAACAGAAACTGGAATAACTTCCATGCATGTTCATTTTTATTGAATTCCTCAGGGTGCCAGTTCTTTTTGCACACTATGCCCCTTCACAGAAAAAAAATATCCTGAAGCATATCAGTCTGACCCTGCCCAATGACAGTCCAGCGCCAAAATTCCAGGCAATTCTTCTCTGAACAAGGGAAGCAACAACCCCAGACGATCGTTTCGGCCTCCTATGGGCCTCGTCAGTGAGGTACAGTTGTATCTCTCTAAGGGCAAGTGTGCATGGAGTCCACGTCTGGTTGTAGTTAGAATTTTATCAGCCAATCGGAATTAAGGTAGGAAAATCAGCCAATAGGATTGAGCTCGCATTCTATTGGCTGATTGGAACAGCCAATAGAATGCAAGCTCAATCCTATTGGCTGATTTTATCAGCCACTAGGATTTTTCCTACCTTAATTCCGATTGGCTGATAGAATTCTATCAGCCACTTGGAATTGAAGGGACGCCATCTTGCATGACGTCATTTAAAGGAACCTTCATTCTACAGTCGACGTCGAAAGAAGAGGATGCTCCGCGTCGGATGTCTTGAAGATGGACCAGCTCCGTGCCGGATGGATGAAGATAGAAGATGCCGCCTGGATGAAGACTTCTGCCCGTCTGGAGGACCTCTTCTTCCTGGCTTGGATGAAGACTTCTGCCCGTCTGGAGGACCACTTCTGCCGGATTCGTTGAGGACTTCGGACCGGTTGGGTGAAGACTTCTCAAGGTAGGGTGATCTTCAAGGGGTTAGTGTTAGATTTTATTAAGGGGGGATTGGGTGGGTTTTAGAGTAGGGTTGGGTGTGTGGGTGGTGGGTTTTAATGTTGGGGGGTATTGTACTTTTTTTTACAGGTAAAAGAGCTGATTACTTTGGGGCAATGCCCTGCAAAAGGCCCTTTTAAGGGCTATTTGTAATTTAGTATAGGGTAGGGCTTTTTTATTATTTTGGGGGGCTTTTTTATTTTATTAGGGGGATTAGATTAGGTGTAATTTGTTTAAAAAACTTGTAATTATTTTATTATTTTCTGTAATTTAGTGTTTTTTTTCTGTACTTTAGATAATTTTATTTAATTGTATTTAATTGTAGTTAATTTAGGGAATTAATTTAATTATAGTGTAGTGTTAGGTGTAATTGTAACTTAGGTTAGGTTTTATTTTACAGGTAAATTTGTCTTTATTTTAACTAGGTAGCTATTTAATAGTTAATAACTATTTAATAACTATTCTACCTAGTTCAAATAAATACAAACTTGCCTGCAAAATAAAAATAAATCCTAAGATAGTTACAATGTAACTATTAGTTATATTGTAGCTATCTTAGAGTTTATTTTAGAGGTAAGTATTTAGTTTTAAATAGGAATAATTTAGTTAATAATTATTTAGATTTATTTAAATTATATTAAAGTTTGGGGGGGGTTAGGGTTAGACTTAGTTTTAGGGGTTAATAACTTTAATATAGTGGCGGCGACATTGGGGGCGGCAGATTAGGGGTTAATAAATGTAGCTAGGTTGCCGCGACATTGGGGGCGGCAGATTAGGGATTAATAAATATAATGTAGGTGTCGGCGACGTTGGGGGCAGCAGATTAGGGGTTCATGAGTATAATGTAGGTGGCGGTGGTGTCCGGAGCGGCAGATTAAGGGTTAATAATATAATGCAGGTGTCAGCGATGTCGGGGGCGGCAGATTAGGGGCAAATAAGTGTAAGATTAGGGGTGTTTAGACTTGGGGTTCATGTTAGGGTGTTAGGTGTAGACATAACTTTTATTTCCCCATAGGAATCAATGGGGCTGCGTTAGGAGCTTTACGCTGCTTTTTTGGAGGTGTTAGGTTTTTTTCCAAGCGGCTCTCCCCCATTGATTCCTATGGGGAAATCGTGCACGAGCACGTTCAGCCAGCTCACCGCTAACGTAAGCAGCGCTGGTATTGAGGTGAGATGTGGAGCAAAATTTTGCTCTCCGCTCACTTTTCTGCGGCTAACGCCGGGTTTGTAAAAACCCGTAATACCAGCGCTGTCTGTATGTGAGCGGTGAGCATAAAATGCTCGTTAGCACCGCACAGCCTTACCGACAAAACTCGTAATCTAGCCGATTTTTTTCTCACGATATAAGCTCAAGATCTTCTTCAACAACCTCTATTGAAGTAAACAAAGATAAAAAAGTAATTAGTAAGATATCACGTTAATTTGCAATCATTTCTATACAGTTACATTTTGGATAGATGTTTAAGGTACAAGATGTTGTCCGTCTTAGTGGTTTATAGACCTCATTATTATGTAGGTGGACTTTAGAGTTTGTGATGAGAGCAGGATGTGATGTCACTAGTATGTGGGCAGGGCTTAGGTCCGGTGTCTGTGTCGCAGTTAGTTTTAGTACAATCAACCTGACTAGATGTGTATTGTTATGCTCTGCAATAAAATAGAGTTGTACCATCATTGCTGTGTCCTGCATATGTCCTGCATCTCATGACAGAGTTTATTGTGGAACTTATATTGATATTATAGTTGTAATTCTTATGATTCATTTAGGACATATAATATTTAATGATTTAGCATCAAATTTGATTTATTTTATTGCTATTAAAATTTGAAATATAAACATTTGTAGAATCATATGCTAAAGTTATAAGCTCTTGGAGGCCATCTCATGTCTCATTAAATTTGATTTTGCATTTGTTAACAAATAGAGATGGTAATTTTACTTAAAGGGACAGTATACACCAATTTGCATATAACTGCAGGTAATAGACACTACTATAATGAATAAGATGCACAGATACTGATATAAAAATCCAGTATAAAACCTTTTAAAAACTTACTTAGAAGCTCTCAGAAGCTCTGTTGAAAAGGTAGTTGGAAAGCCCACTGCAAGTGGGGAATAAGACCCTCCCCCCTCCACCTTCTTTTGCATATGAAAAGACCCTTTACACAAACAGGAGCAAGCTGGAGTAGGTATCTGTCGGTATTCTCCTAAAACTTTGGGGCTTGGTTAGGAGTCTGAAAATCAGAGCAATGTTACTTAAAAATAAGCAAAACTATACATTTTATTAAAAAACAAAACTTTATGGGCTATATAAATAGATAATCTACAAAACATTTATGCAAATAAAAAATGAGTGTATAATGTCCCTTTAAGTACGTGGATTTATTAAAGAGTAGGCATAAAAAGCCTAGAAAGGAAGTGATTCTACAAAATAAAATAAAAAAAATTGACAAGAGCACTGTCAAAAGTAAATTATATAGAATATAAACTATGATTGACAATTTTTACTTACGTGAATCATCATCTATGAACACAAAACATAACAACATGTTTTTACCTTATTTAAAAAATGACAGATCCAAAATTAAAATAAAAAAATATAATAAAAAAAAACCTTCAAGAACAACAGAATCTGATTTATATATATATATATAAATGTATATTACAGTTAAAGGGCCAGTGTGATCAAAAAGTGCTCACAACTGTGGATTTATTAAAGGGTTAGCACAAAACAACAATAATTGGTTTAAAAAATAAAGTTAAAGGTACAGTCAATTAAAAATTAAACTTACATAGTTCACAAAGGGCATTTCATTTTATACCACTTTAAATTACTTTATCATTAATTTTGCTTTGTTCTATTGCTATTCTTATTTTAAAGCTAAACCTCAGTAAGCTCATGTGCTAATTTGATAGACCTTGAAGTCCGCCTCTGATCTCCATGCATTTTGACATTTTTTTCACAACTTGATGACGTTAGTTTATGTGTGTCATATAGATAAAATTGAGTTGAAGCACATGAAGTTACAAATGAGTAAGCACTGAGTGGATAAAATGCAAGTCTGACAAAGTAACTGAAATAAGTGGGCAGTTTGCAGAGACGTATTTAATAGGTAAATTCAGATGTTGAACGTGTATTATACTAACTGTGATGGTTATGCAAATCTTTGGAAAGCTTAATTAAAGGATTATCTAGCTTTTAAAACAATTTATATGATAGCCTTCTACCTTTAAAGGTACATTCCTGTAAAGTAATGTAAGAAATGTTATATTTAATAAAAAAAAGGCTGTTTACAATAAACAATTATGTGTCCAATTTTTTTTAATTATATAGCCACCTATCAGCATGTGTAAAACATTGTATCAAAGCTATTTACTACAAATATTTCTAATTTTGATTATTGGCATTGGTGGTGATCCAGACGTTTAATCACTTTGAACCTCCATCTCCTTTAGATATTTAGCATATCTCTGTAAGTTGTAAAAGTGTTTATAGGAGTCTTTCTTGCGGCATAATAACAGTCGTTTCAGGATATCTTCTTGGGGCAAAACAAGATAAAAGTGGCGTGTGTCATGAACGGTATTGCGTTATTGTGCAGTACATAATTGTGGCATGCTTCTAGTTAAAATGAATGTTTATAAATATTTTGGCAAATAAGTTGTAAAAGTGTTTATAGGATCCTTTCTTGCAACATAATAACAGTCGTTTCAGGATACCTTCTTTGGGCAAAATAAAAAATGTCTAGAGTATTTTTGAACGGGACATGTGCCTTGCATCATATACCTTGTTTTTTTAGGGGCATAGAAATTAAGTAATAGAAATAAGGCTTTTAAATCCTTTTGCCTTCTGCTAAGATCGGAAAATCTTTTTAGGCAGTCGTGCTGGGTCCTTTAGAATCCTGAAACTCTTTGGACCCTATGGGTCATTTCAGACAGGATCAGATTCCTTTGATCTTGCCTGACTCCATATACACCTAAGTTTTTCACCACTAGTAGACGGGAATGTGAGGAGGTAACAAGAGAGGAGGAGAGTAGGAGATCATGAGCGGAGCGAAGGGGACGGGAGGGAGAGTATCTGGAGACAAGGTCTGAGATGTAGGGCAGAGCAATGCAATTGAGGGCTTTGTGTGTCAGAGTGAGAATGTTGTGTTTAATCCTGGAGGCAAGAGGAAGCCAATGAAGGGATTGGCAGAGAGGTGCGGCATAAGAGCGACGTGCAAGGAAGATGAGCCTGGCAGAGGCATTCATTATGGATTGTAAAGGAGCTAAGTGGCAGCTAGGGAGACCAGAGAGGATAGAGTTGCAGTAGTCGAGGCAGTAAAGGATGAGAGAGTGCATTAAAATCTTTGTTGTGTCTTGTGTAAGGAAATTTCTAATTTTAGCAATGGTTTTAAGGTGGAAGTAGCAGGCTTTAGCCAAGGACTAAATGTGAGGAGTGAAAGAAAGATCAGAGTCAAGTGTGACCCCAAGACATCGGGCATGTGAGGTTGGGGTAATGATGGAGTTGTCAACAGTTATAGAGACATGGGGGGTGGAGATTTTGGAAGAAGGGGGGGAAATAAGGAGCTCAGTTTTGGAGAGATTTAGATGGATTGTAAAGGAGCTAGGCGGCAGCTAGGGAGACCAGAGAGGATAGAGTTGCAGTAGTCGAGGCGGGAAAGGATGAGAGAGTGGATTCAAATCTTTGTTGTGTCTTGTAAGTAAATGTCTAATTTTAGCAATGTTTTAAAAAGGACAGTAAACACCAGAATTTTTGTTGTTTAAAAAGGTAGATAATCCCTTTATTACCCATTCCCCAGTTCTGCATAACCAACACAGTTATAATAATATACTTTTTACCTTTGTGATTACCTTGTATCTAAGTCTCTGCAAACTGTCCCCTTATTTCAGTTCTTTTGACAGACTTGCATTTTTAGCCAATCAGTGCTGACTCCTAGGAGCTTTACGTGCCTGAGCTCAATGTTATCTATGTGAAACACATGAACTAACACCCTCTAGTGGTGAAAAACTGTCAAAATGCTTTCAGATTAGAGGCGGCCTTTAAGGTCTAAGAAATTAGCATATGAACCTCCTAGGTTTAGCTTTTCAACTAAGAATACCAAGAGAACAAAGCAAAATTGGTAATAAAATTAAATTGGAAAGTTGTTTAAAATTGCATGCCCTATTTAAATCATGAAAGTTTTTTTTTACTTGACTGTCCCTTTAAGGTGGAAGTGGCAGGCTTTAGCCAAGGACTAAATGTGAGGAGTGAAAGAAAGAGCTGAGTAAAGTGTGACCCCAAGACATCGGGCATGTGAGGTTGGGGTAATGATGGAGTTATCAACAGTTATAGAGACATGGGGGTGGAGATTGTGGAAGAAGGGGGGAAAATAAGGAACTCAGTTTTGGAGAGATTTAGCTTGAGGGAGTGAGAGGACATCCAAGATGAGATATGAGAGAGACAGTTGATTTAAATTGCTCAATCTCAATCATGAAAGTTTATTTTTGACAAGACTATCCCTTTAATGTAAATCTTTTGGTTAGGCAACACTAGTGTTAAATCATTTCAAATATTTTGTAGATTAAAGTTGAAAACAAATTAAATTACAAGTATACTGTCCCTTACAATTCTAGCACTGATGCTTTTTTTAACCCCTTAATGACCGAGGACGTGCAGGGTACGTCCTCAAAAAAAAGGCAGTTAACGCCTGAGGACGTACCCTGCACGTCCTCGGTGTGGAAAGCAGCTGGAAGCGATCCTGCTCGCTTCCAGCTGCTTTCCGGTTATTGCAGTGATGCCTCGATATGGAGGCATCCTGCAATAACCTTAAATGGCCATCCGGTGCAGAGAGAGCCACTCTGTGGCCCTCTCTGCACCGGACATCGATGGCCGGTATCGTTGGTGGGTGGGAGCCGAATTGGGAGGCGGGTGGGTGGCCATCGGTGTGCCGCGTGATGTCACGGGGGGCGGGACCGTCGGGGGCGCGCACGGGCGCGCGCGCGTGCACGGAGGGTGGCGGGCGGGCGCGTGCACGGGGCGGGAGCGGGTGGGAACCGCTACACTACGGAAAATCATTTCATAAAACCTGCCTAATCTTGTTTGTGCAAAAGCACAAAAAGCGATCGTGGAGGGGTGGGGGGTTGGTTTGTGTGTGGGGAAGCTACACTACAGAAAATTTCAACAAATTAAAAAAACAAACCATTTTTTTCTTCTAAACTGGGTACTGGCAGACAGCTGCCAGTACCCAAGATGGCGCCCATTAAGTTAGAGTGGGAGGGGATAGAGCTGTTTGGGGGGGGATCAGTGAGGTTGGGGGCTAAGGGGGGATAGTACACAGCAGCATATGTAAATATGCTTAAAAAAATCATTAAAAAAAAATATATATATAGCTTTTATTTTAGTACTGGCAGACTTTCTGCCAGTACTTAAGATGGCGGGGACAATTGTGGGGTGGGGGAGGGAAGAGAGCTGTTTGGGAGGGATCAGGGGGTCTGATGTTTTAGGTGGGAGGCTGAGCTCTACACTAAATCTAATATTAACCCTGCAAGCTACCTACAAGCTACCTAATTAACCCCTTCACTGCTAGCCATAATATACGTGTGATGCGCAGCGGCATTTAGCGGCCTTCTAAATACCAAAAAGCAACGCCAAAGCCATATATGTCTGCTATTTCTGAATAAAGGGGATCCCAGAGAAGCATTTACAACCATTTGTGCCATAAGTGCACAAGCTGTTTGTAAATGATTTCAGTGAGAAACCTAAAATTGTGAAACATTTTACGTTTTTTTTTAATTTGATCGCATTTGGCGGTGAAATGGTGGCATGAAATATACCAAAATGGGCCTAGATCAATACTTGGGGTTGTCTACTACACTACACTAAAGCTAAAATTAACCCTACAAGCTCCCTACATGCTCCCTAATTAACCCCTTCACTGCTGGGCATAATACACGTGTGGTGCGCAGTGGCATTTAGTGGCATTCTAATTACCAAAAAGCAACACCAAAGCCATATAAGTCTGCTATTTCTGAACAAAGGGGATCACAGAGAAGAATTTACAACCATTTGTGCCATAATTGCACAAACTATTTGTAAATAATTTCAGTGAGAAACCTAAAGTTTGTGGAAAAAAATTGTGAAAAAGTGAACGATTTTTTTTATTTGATCGCATTTGGCGGTGAAATGGTGGCATGAAATATACCAAAATTGGCCTAGATCAATACTTTGGGTTGTCTACTAAAAAAAAATATAGACATGTCAATGGATATTCAGGGATTCCTGAAAGATATCAGTGTTCTAATGTAACTAGCACTAATTTTGAAAAATAATGGTTTGGAAATGGCAAAGTGCTACTTGTATTTATGGCCCTATAACTTACAAAAAAAGCAAAGAAGATGTAAACATTGGGTATTTCTAAACTCAGGACAAAATTTAGAAACTATTTAGCATGGGTGTTTTTTGGTGGTTGTAGATGTGTAACAGATTTTGGGGGTCAAAGTTAAAAAAAGTGTGTTTTTTTTCAATTTTTCCTCATATTTTATAATTTTTTTATAGTAAATTATAAGATATGATGAAAATAATGATATCTTTAGAAAGTCCATTTAGTGGCGAGAAAAACGGTATATAATATGTGTGGGTACAGTAAATGAGTAAGAGGAAAATTACAGCTAAACACAAACACCGCAAAAATGTAAAAATAGCCTTGGTCCCAAACGGACAGAAAATGGAAAAGTGCTGCGGTCATTAAGGGGTTAATATAAATAAAAAATAAAGAAATATATATGCCACAATATTTTTTTTTATGATTATAACTATTAAAAACAAATGAAATGAATATTCTTTAAACTGATATTAATATTTTAAAAATTAAAATGCAGAGAATAATTATAAAACAAATTATCTTTGAGACAAATAAAATATACTAACTAAATATAGGGCAACCAGGTTATTACAAATTTCCACACCACCAGTAGTGGAATCTCTTGATGCCTCAAGATTCTCATTCTCATAATTGTCACTGTTGACATTAGTGACATCCACATTTCCTTCATGCAAAGCAATGTTGTGCAAAATGCAGCACACAAAATAATATCAGAGACCTTACACGGAGCATATTGCAAAATTCCACCAGATCGATCAAGGCACCGAAATCTGGTTTTTAATAAGCCGAATGTCCTTTTGATAGATGATCGAGTGCTCCGATGGGCATCATTATAATTTTTCTCTGCATCAGTTCTGGGATTTGTAAATGTCGTCATGAGCCAGTGACCACACGGATATTCACTATTTCCTAAAAAAATAAATAAACTGTAAATACACTTCAAAAGGTGTCCAATACAAGAAACAGCATGAAACATACATGTAAAATTGACTAGCAAAGAAAGGAATAAGAAACATAACTAGCTAACAGCCATCCATCAGGCATCCCTGCAGATTCAAACATCCGATACAGCGCACACTGCTGCAGTATATAGTACTGGAACATTTGATGTGACACTTATAATTTTAAGGTAGGCATCACAAACCATTTGAACATTTAAAAAATGGTTTTGTTTACGATTCCTGAACTGTTCCTCTTTATGTTGCGGAGGTCTTAACTGAATGTGGGTGCAATCAATAGTCCCTAAGTCATTTGGCATACCAACAACTTTAAAAAAATTACTTTTTAAGGTTTGCCAACCTTCAGAATTAGTGGGAAAATTAATAAATAAATTTAAATGCTTCAAAACTGCTTTCAACACATGTGTCAGGTGCCGAGAAAAAGAAGGCTGACAGAGGCCCACATTGATACTGCTGACTGAAATGAACCAGTAGCCAGGAATCAAATTGTATAGATTAATCAAGGACTGCCTTTTCAGTCGGAATCTTCAATTTATTTTATGGGCGGATAGAGCTTCCAAACCAATTCTTAAACTAAATATTCTTGGAACCCTTCTGTTCTCGAAGTCCGCAACTACATCTTGCTCTGCGACCTGTTGTGGGCGATTTCTTTGTCGAGAAACAGCTAACACAGCAAGAAAAAGGAAATTTTCTATTTTAAACAGGACCAAGAATTATAAACTACTGGCGCTCTTCCACTAACTCGCAACCTACAAATTGGTGAATTTAGAAACAGTGAATATGACATGCAACACTTTTGATAAATTTAAATATATGATAATTGCAAATAAATACGAGCATCTATGAAATGTGTATAGGTTTAATACAAGAATTAGGCATTTCCAGACAACTTATTCGCATATATTGAAAACTTGCGAATGAACAAAAGTCATTTTGTTCGCATATATGAGAAGTTGCGACTTTACTGGCTCATCAACTTTGATAAATATGGATATATCGTTTCTTTTGCCAAAAAATATAAGAATTTTAATATTCGGAGCTTGATGAATCTTGGTAGGAGGTATATCAAGTTTATTTAAATTAGGTTTTAACCTGATATAGATCATAGAACAAAAGCTCTTTTGAAGTGACCTCTTCTCTGAGACATTAGATAACTTGATTAGTGATGTGTATCCATCAGCAGGCAGTTTGAGTTAAAAAGTGTGATTTCAGGTCCTTAATGAAACTTACACTTGCCAGATTTTCACATCCAAAGGAACATTTCAGATTAATGAAATATTAATCTATGGGTTATGTATATCATATATATATATATATATATATATATATATATATATATATATATATATATATATATATATATGTGTGTGTATGTATATACAATGTAACTCACCTATTCCATGACAGTCTACAGACATATATATATCTTTAAAAAGTTACCATGCATTCCCTAGTGCAGCTCCTAATTAGTCACATAAGGTAGTCACGTGTAAGGTAGTAAGGAGCATATTTTATCACTTGTCCACCCAGTAAGGTGCTTATCAAACACAAGGCCACCCTAGACAGTTGCTTAAAGGGATAGTAAAGTCAAAAACAATATTTCATGATTTAAATAAAACATGTAATTTGAAACAACTTTCCAATTTACTTTTATTACCAATTTTGCTTTGTTCTCTTGGTATTCTTAGTTGAAAGCTAAATCTAGGAGGTTCATGTGCTAATTTCTTAGACCTTGAAGACTGCCTCTAATCTGAAAGCATTTTGTCAGTTTTTCACCACTAGAGGGCGTTAGTTCATGTGTTTCATATAGATAACATTGAGCTCAGGCACATGAAGCTCCTAGAAGTCAGCACTGATTGGCTAAAAATGCAAGTCTGTCAAAAGAACTGAAATAAGAGGGCAGTTTGCAGAGGCATAGATACAAGTTAATCACAGAGGTAAAAAGTATATTTATATAACTGTGCTGGTTATGCAAAATTGGGGAATGGGTAATAATGGGATTATCTACCTTTTTAAACAACAAAAATTCTGGTGTTTACTGTCCCTTTAATGTTCTGGTTCTGAATATCTCCATATTCTGATAAACAGATAATATTGGTTTGGTTCCAAGTACAAATTTAACATGCACTACAATTGGAATCTGCTCTTTATATAGTTCTGTACTTTTCTGCTGGCACCAGATTGTTTTTATTTATTTATTTATTTGCTCACTGGACATCATTCAACTTTAGGGCTGAATTTAAAGGGACATTATACACCAGAATTGTTATTGTTTAAAAAGATTCCCCAGATTTGCATAACCAACACTGTTATATTAATATATTTTTTACCTTGTGATTACCTTGTTTCTAAGCCTCTGCAGGCGGCCCCCTTGTTTCAGTTCTTTTGACAAACTTGCATTTTAGCCAATCAGTGCCCTCTCAAAAGTAATTCCATGGGCATGAGCACAATGTTATCTATATGGCAAACATGAACTAATGCCCTCTAACTGTGAAAAACTTTCAAATGCATTGAGATAAGAGGCGGCCTTCAAGGGCTTAGAAATTAGCATTTGAGTCGACCTAGGTTTAGCTTTCAACTAAGAATACCAAGAGAACAAAGCAAATTTTTTGATAAAAGTGAATTGGAATTGTTTAAAATTCCATGCCTGCCCTATCTGAATCATGAAAGTTTAATTTTGAATAGACTGTCTCTTTAACTATTCCCCAGTTTTACATAACCAATACAGTTATATTAATATTTATATACGTTTTACCTCTGTGATTACTTGTATCTAAGCCTCTGCAGACTGCCCCCTTATTTCAATGCTTTTGACAGACTTGCCTTTTAGCCAATCAGTGCTGACTTCTAGGTTATGCCACAGGAGTGAGCACAGTGCTATCTATATGGAACACATGAACTAGCGCTGTCTAGCTGTGAAAAAACTGTCAAAATGTACTGAAATAAGAGGTGGCCTTTAAGGGCTTAGAAATTAGCATATGTGTCTACCTAGGTTTAGCTTTCAACAAAGAATACCAAGAGAACAAAGACATTTGATGATAAAAGTAAATTAGAAAGTTATTTAAAATTACATATCTGAATATGAAAGTATAATTGTGACTAGACTGTCCCTTTAAGCACTCTTGTATTAAAGGACCATTAGACAGTCATGCTACATAATACTGCAGGTGGCATAATGAAGAAGCAGGTGGAGGCAATGTGATACTTTCTAATATGATAAAATGTTCTTCTATCTAAAGCACAAATGAATCGTACATTTCAACATACATGTATTTAATGATAATTTAAGCAATAAACTGTGGGGTCAAGTCCTATAAAAAAAGTGTGGGAACTCACCAAGACTTCCACCCCCTCACAATTAATATTGTTTTACACACACACACTGTATTTATATGTATATAATCTATACATTTTGGTTAAGGAAAGCAAATTCAAACCAATGAAGGGTTGAATAGTTGCCTTTGGGCATGAGGCGATTCATCACAGAGTCTCAACCACTTAAAGGGACACTGAACCCAAATTTTTTCTTTTGTGATTCAGATAGAGCATGCCATTTTAAGCAACTTTCTAATTTACTCCTATTATCACATTTTCTTTATTCTCTTGGTATCTTTATTTGAAATGCAAGAATGTAAGTTTAGATGCCGGCCCATTTTTGGTGAACAGCCTGGGTTGTTCTTGCTGATTGGTGAATAAATTCATCCACCAATCAAAAAGTGCTATCCAGAGTTCTGAAACAAAGAAAAGCTTAGATACCTTCTTTTTCAAATAAAAACAGCAAGAGAACGAAGAAAAATTGATAATAGGAGTAAATTACAAAGTTGCTTAAAATTGCATGCTCTATCTGATTTACAAAATAAAATTTTTTGGTTCAGTGTCCCTTTAAGGTACAATAGACCTATTTATGCTGAGGGGCGCTAAATAACCCCAAAGCAAGCCACACAGTAATGTAAACACAATGCGTTCCACATAGTACAGGCTGATCACACAGCAGGACCGCTGACAGGTTTGCATTTACAGTGTTTTGTAGGAAGTGTTACGGCCCACTACTAGAGGATCTCACTATCTCTCTAACCAGACTGTGCTTCAGCATTTCAAGCATTTCTGTTCTCTGTCCAGGGGGAACTTAGTTCCTCCTGCAAAAATAGTGCAGGAACTCCGTTCCCACGCGTTCCCGCTGGACTTGACCACTGAATAAACATTGAAAAATTTTAATATTACATTTTAACTGAATACTGACGGATTATAGCAGGGTGGTCAGTAAAATCAGATGGGTGGTGCACCCATTAAAAAAGGTCCTGTGGAGAACATTGTACCTACCTGCCCACAGTTTAATGGTAGCCTCACCAAGCAAACACTGATAGGTCATTCCGCACAAGTCCCACTCACTTCCCTGTCATGAAAAGCCTCAGTGAAATGCTGGCAGGTATGATATCCAGCATGTAAGATGGGGCAAAATCACAGTATGGAAATCACTCCCGTACTGCTAGGCAAAATTAGTTATCACTTGGTATGGATTTTAACAAGAAAACAAATCTTAAAGTTTAAACATTACATTTTATTGTTTTTTTTTTTACTTTTGTAAAAAACAAAACAAATAAAAAAACAATATGGATTTCCCATGTAACAGGCAAGCAGTTCTGGAGTTATGAGTTTAGCAAGGTTTGCCAAAGTAACTTTGTTTTACATCAACATTTAAACTGCTTCCTCCTTTTAAAGGTGTTTAAACAGCATGTCTGTTTGCCAAGACATTTATGAATTTGTTCTCTGTATCACAATAGCTAGTCTAATTTTCACAGTCACAGACAACAATTTACTGTCAAGTTTCTGTTATGCACTTTACAAAATCATGTTTAAAAGCACAGAATGTATTTATACTTCGGCATGAAGAAAGTCTAATCTAAAGATAAGTCAAATCTTGCATAAGGGATTAAAGGCTTACCGGACCGTTGTCAGCAAAAGAGGGAAAATACAACTATAACTTTATAAAATAAACACACAGCAACTTCTTAATGGGAAATTGACCGTCACAGGTCAAATTATTATTAAAACATTAGCTTAAATCTTTATATATATATATATATATATATATATATATATATAGATATATATGCAGGGCCGGCTCAAGACATTGTGCTGCCTGGGTCTGAGATTACAATGACGCCCCCCCAATAATAAAATTATTGATTAACATATCAACCTACTAGCCTGGCCACTGGCATTACTAAGCTTGCCTACCTGCATGTAACCAATGCTTATGCACAATTTCAGCAAGTGGGAAAGAATTAAGGGGTTGATTCTGTGTCTTTGTGCATTCCCACACAGAGACAGAAGACAGGGGTCTGACAGTGACTGACTCAGTCAATATAGTGCTGCCCCTTGTCAAGTGCTGCCGGGGTCCCTTGGACCCACTTGGTCCCATGGTTGAGCCGGCCCTGTATATATGTATATACAGGCAGTCCCCGGGTTACAGACATCTGACTTAAATACAACTCGTACTTACAAACGGAGAAAATAGAGATTTATCGCCAATCCTTCTTTCCAATTGTCACAAAGACAGAAAGTGATGTGAAATTTTCTGAACAGGGGCACAGATAGCAAAACAAACTTTTCCCTATGCTATCCAAAACTAAAAAAATGTTTGGCTAGAGTTTCACCTAAAAAAGTGCCTGTTCCAACTTACATACAAATTCAACTTAAGAACAAACCTACAGAACCTATCATGTTCATAGCCTGGGGACTGCCTGTATATATATATATATATATATATATATATATATATATATATATATATATATATATATATATATATATATATATATAAATAAAAATATATATATATATATATACATACACTCACTGGCCACTTTATTAGGTACTCCTGTTCAATTGTTTGGTAACACAAATTGCTAATCAGCCAATCACATGGCAGCAACTTGATGCATTTAAGCATCTGGATGTGGTGAAGACGACTTGCTGAAGTTTAAACCGAGCATCAGAATGGGGAAGAAAGGGGATTTAAGTGACTTTGAACGTGGCATTGCACAGAGAAAACCCAGCACTCACTTACAAGCTCTCAGCTAAGATTTAAAAGCAAAAATGGAAAGGTTAGTTACCGCATCTGGCCAAATGGGACAAGCCCAGGTACCTCATCAAGGTCCTTTCCAATACCTGGGACCCTAAAACAGCCACACAATGCAAGCTTTCAAATCCAAACAAACTGGGAACAAGGGAAGGGTGCACAGGCATATGTAATTACCCTAGACATATACAAAACACGGAAGGGAACTGCACTCTCATACCGGACCGGGTACACATCCTATGACCCTGCAACATGCTCAGCCCTGGGTGCCACTGGCACTCACAGGAAGCTGTGCTGTCCCCAGAGCCACAGACAGTTAGCCCCAGACATGTCTGGGTACAAGAACCATAGGGAAAATTACAAAACAAATTAATACAACACACAGAGAAAACTCAGCACTCACAAGCTCTCAGCTAAGATTTAAAAGCAAAAATGGAAAGGTTAGTTACTGCATCTGGCCAAATGGGACAAGCCCAGGTACCTCGTCAAGGTCCTTTCTTATACCTGGGACCCTAAAACAGCCACACAATGTAAGCTTTCAAATTCAAACAAACTGGGAACAAGGGAAGGGTGCACAGGCATATGTAATCACCCTAGACATATACAAAACATTGAAGGGAACTGCACTCTCATACCGGACCGGGTACACATCCCATGACCCTGCAACATGCTCATCCCTGGGTGCCACTGGCACTCACAGGAAGCTGTGCTGTCCCCAGAGCCACAGGCAGTTAGCCCCAGACAGGTCTGGGTGCAAGAACCATAGGGAAAATTACAAAACAAATTAATACAACACACAGAGAAAACCCAGCACTCACTTACACGCTCTCAGCTAAGATTTAAAAGCAAAAATGGAAAAGTTAGTTACCGCATCTGGCCAAATGGGACAACCCAGGTACCTCGTCAAGGTCCTTTCCAATACCTGGGACCCTAAAACAGCTCTGGGGACAGCACAGCTTCCTGTGAGTGCCAGTGGCACCCAGGGCTGAGCATGTTGCAGGGTCATGGGATGTGTACCCAGTCTGGTATGAGAGTGCAGTTCCCTTCCGTGTTTTGTATATGTCTAGGGTGATTACATATGCCTGTGCACCCTTCCCTTGTTCCCAGTTTGTTTGGATGTGAAAGCTTGCATTGTGTGGCTGTTTTAGGGTCCCAGGTATTGGAAAGGACCTTGACGAGGTACCTGGGCTTGTCCCATTTGACCAGAGGCGGTAACTAACTTTTCCATTTTTGCTTTTAAATCTTAGCTGAGAGCTTGTATGTGAGTGCTGGGTTTTCTCTGTGTGTTTTATATATATATATATATATATATATATATATATATATATATATATATAAAACCGACAAATTAACTATGAGGGCGGCAACAGAGAGTGCTAACTAACCCAGCACTACCAGAGGTCAGCAGCCCAACTGAAATCTGCTACAGAGTACCCTCTGCTCAAACGAGATGCTACTAAGGTGTTGCTGAAATCATGTGACCTACCCACACGGGGAGGGAGGGACACCTCATGTTTACCTGAGGCTATCTGCCCCTCCCATCAGTTCAGCTATCACTCCCCCCTGCTCCACCTATCCAGTGCAACAGGGCCCCGACCTCCCACCACAGATAGCATCTCAGATAATATACTTGCCGCCACCAACCACTTTCTGACTTACAGGAAGGGCGAAACAGCTTTACGCGTGTTATTAATAAAAAATATCTAAAGCTGTATTCTCTAGGTACCTTATCTCACCTGTAAAATTCTGTTTTGGTGGCCGTAATGGCTTTGTGCGTACCACAAATCTACCAGACTCTGTGATGGTTCTGCCTAGAGTAGAGTTAATCTTTTTCCTAACTCTATAATCTGCCCTATGTGATGACATATGTCTCTATTCCAACTGAGAGATAATATTAGACCCCCCAAATTCACATTAGGGATTCAGGCCCTAATCCAGCCTATATCTGCCTGCATTATTTTTATCTGTTGGAGGACCGGAAGAGCACCCAAATCATTACCCCCAAGATGTAGGATAATTATGTGAGGTGTACCCCACCGTTTTAGGGCCTCTGAGATTAAAGTGGAAGGTTGAGGCCAACACAACCCCCTCTCACCTTGCCATCTCTGTGATACACTGGGACTGCCCCCATCCTTTAAGAACTTGGCAGATGAAAAAATAATTAGCTGGGTCAGGCAAGACAAGTGGGCAATAAAAGAAAGATAACTCTGCTAAGTGTGAATGAATCACGTGCTGACGTGCGGCAGTGTTCAATAAACTCATCAGCCAATCATACAAAGTCACCTGGGAGCCCTTAGTAGCATCCATACCCTGGTCACTGCAACATTGGTCCCATTTATTCCATAGTCTAACATAAGAGTGCCATGTAGTTGGGGCTAGGGAGGAACACACTAAGGGGAGTAAGGAAATCTAGGAAGCTGCCAAAGGAAACTCTGACAAGTTAAACTTTCCTTCTCATCATTAGGATCAAGACAAATCAAATCTGGAAAGTGTGTCAGCTGTGACATTATTGACCACTAGGACATGTTTTGCCTGAAATTGAATGTTGAGTTTGAGACAGCATAAGTGACGCAAACAACCACGGCAGATGTGGCAGAGAGGCCATTAATAGCATGTATAACACTTCAGTTATTTGTCCAGAAAACAACAGTCCTATTAGAAAATTGCTTGCCCCAAAAAGTTCAAGAAGCGTAAGATTGTGAGTTAAGCGCTTTCCAATTACTGGGCCAAGGCCCTGCGCTCCACTCCCCTTGTAAATACGCCCTGTAGCCTTGAGACCCTGCTGCATTCATGAAGAGGTGCAGGATTTGGCTAGAAACAGGACCTGAACGTTAAGGTGAACTCCATTACATTGCTGGAGAAAGGATTCCCTAACCCTCAGGTCAGCGATCATGTATCCCGAAATTAAAATCTTGTTTAAAGGTTTAGATTTGCCACAAAGTTTCCTTTCTAGCCTACGGTTGAGAACCCTTCCCATTGGAATGACCCTGCAAGAAATATTAAGAAGGCCAAGTAGGTACTACTAATTGCTGTAAAAGGAATGGACGGTCTGGAAGTGGCTCAAACTGCCACCAACATAGATTGAATTTTGTCCAAAGGAAGCTTACAAAGCATTTCCTCAGTATAAATTTCAATACCCAACAGGTGGAAGGACCCTGAGACTTATCTTTAGCAAGTGGGACCACAAAGTGTGACATAAGCCTGTGCATCTGTCACACCCGTATGCAAATCTGAAGAAAAGGAAATAATTTTTTAGTATCAATGGTTAGACCTCAATTACCGAGACAAAATAGATGTATATTAGTGTAGCAGAAAGTTACTGAAAAATACAATGACAGGATGTATCTTCAATTGTAACACCAAGCTGTGATTTCTATAATGGTGGTGTAAATAGTATTACCCTATAGCTGCCTCATGTGCAGAGGAATGCACTGAGGGAATGCAGCAGGGAAATCGGTTTACACCCCAGAGGTCAGATAAAGTAAAATAGGTAAAAACAAAAATAGAAATATGATGCACAACAACTATAAAAATTATTCAATAGTTATTGCAACAATTAATTAAATGTGGTGTGATTGGAAAAAATAAAAATAAAGTATTATAGGAATATATCGATGTTGAATATTGTCCAATTAGCTTAAGAACTGAATAGGACTGAAATATTGTTGCAGCATACCACAGCAGAATTAATTATGAAGATTAGGCTTACCGGAGAAACTATTCGTTTGAGAGAGCTGAGTGATACAATGTATCGTTATAGAGCGCTGTGTAGTCCGACTGTGCTGAAGTTGGCGTGTGACGTCACAGCCTCGTGGCTTGCATGAGCGTAATGGTATCCCAGATGACTGCGGAAGCAGTGTAATCCGGAGCAAAAGAAAATGACAAAGTGTTAAAGGGCGCTGTGGATAAATAACATAATATAGTTTTACCAAATGCTGAATCGTAGGAAATGTGAACAGTCTTCACTTTGGTAGATTGATCTGGTTGCGTGAATCCGTCTGTTAGGAAACTCAGTACAGAGCAGGAGTTGGCTTGTAGTGTATGAGAGGTATAACTTCAATACTAAGCACTATGTGAAGTGGGAGGCAACCTTAAATAGGGTGGAGAGGATAAGGTGAGCAGAGAATTAAAGGGATAGTGATTACTGACAGGTAATATGAGAGGAAACCCTGACAGAATCCCCCATCTAATGAGCAACTCCAGGGGCTCATGGTCCTGGGCGATCAGGGTTTCTTTGATGAAAACTGGAAACCAGACGAGGTGCTGAAATGTTGCTAGCAGGTTCCCAAGAGTCTTCCTCCTTGGAGTAGCCCTTCCAGCTGATGAGGTATTGTAGAGCTCCTCTGTACAGGCGGGAGTCGAGAATAGATCTTATTTCATACTCGACATTTGGATCAATGGTAATGGTAGGAGTAGACCGTTGATTTGAGTTACATCTAACCTCCCTATACGGTTTTAGTAGGGAGACGTGAAATGTTGGGTGAATCTTTATTGTATCAGGTAACTTGAGTCGAACAGCATTTGGATTGATCACTTTCTCAACTGGATATGGTCCAACGAAAAGAGGGGATAGTTTTCTAGATGGAGTATTCAATCTCAAGTTTTTTGTAGAAAGCCATACTAAATCGCCTATTTGGTAGACTGGAGGAGTTCTTCTGTGTTTGTCATAGTAATGTTTTTGTATGTCTTTGGCCCGTTTTATGGAGGATTCGATAGATTTGAAATTAGAGGAGATGGAGTCAGATAATTCTGAAATGCTGGGAGAGAGAGACTGTGAGGTAGGTAACAACTGAAAAGAAGGGTGAAAACCATAGTTTGCAAAGAACGGGGTTTGATTGGTAGTGGCATGTAACGTATTATTATAACAGAATTCGGCATAAGGTAAAAGTTCAGACCAATGATCTTGTTGTGTAGAACAGAATGCTCTCAAGAATTGCTCAAGCCACTGATTACATCTTTCCGTCTGTCCATTTGTTTGTGGATGATACGCAGTAGTAAGTTTTCTGTCAATGTTGAATATTTTACAGAATTGCGACCATAACTTGCTGGAGAATTGTGTGCCTCGATCGGAAAGGATAGTAGAGGGTATACCATGGTATTTGATCACATTGGAAATAAGTAAACGGATAGTCTCCATAGCAGTAGGTAGTTTGTTATATGGAATAAAATGACACATTTTTGTGAACAAATCCACAACAACAAGAATGGTGGTATTTTTTGAGGAAAGAGGCAGGTCAACAATAAAATCAAGTGCAATGTCAGACCATGGCCTGTTTGGTGTAGGTAGGGAAAGTAGCAAACCATAGGGGGGCTGTTTTTCCTTTTTTGAAACTATACATGTACCACAAGTTTGAACATGGTTTTTTATGTCAGTGGTCATATGAGGCCACCAATAGTTTCTGTTAACTAATTCTAAAGTCTTAGTAATGCCAGGATGCCCAGCGAGTACAGAGTCATGTACAGAATGGAGGAGAGTAGATCTGAGAGTAGGTGGGATGTATAATTTAGAGTTGAAGTAGTAACAGCCATCGGGTTTGATAATAAGATCAAGCTTCGCCTTTGTTTTATCCTTTCTTTGTTCAGTTTTTAGGATAGGCATGGAGTTTGTGGTGAAACAGAGAAAATTTTGAGGTGGGATAAGAGATTGTTGAAGGGATGGTAAAGGTTTGTCCACTGGCATACGAGAGAGGGCATCCGCCTTCTGATTTTTTCCAGATGGGCGAAAAGTAATTAGGTAATTAAACCTTGATAGGAATAGATTCCAGCGGACTTGTCTAGCAGATAAGGTCCTAGTAGACTTTAGGTACTGTAAATTCCTATGGTCGGTATAAATTAGAATAGGAATAGCAGTCCCTTCCAACAGGTGTCGCCAATGTTCCAAAGATAGCTTTATAGCAAGTAACTCTTTATCCCCGATGGGATAGTTTTGTTCAGCCAAATTCAGGGTTCGTGAGTAGTAGGCGACAGGGTGTAGGGGTTTTTTCAAATCTTCCCTCTGAGACAAGATTGCGCCTACTGCATAGTTGGATGCATCGACTTCCAGGACAAATTGATACTTTGGGTCAGGGAAGCGGAGGATGGGAGCAGTGGTAAATTTTTCTTTGAGGAAGTCAAATGCTTTTTGAGCATCAGAGGACCATTTGAAAGTACTATTAGATTTTGTTAATGAAGTAAGTGGAACTGTGAGCTTGGAGAAATTTTTTATAAACTTTCGATAAAAGTTGGCAAATCCCATAAAACTTTGTACTTGTTTTTTTGTTTTAGGGATGGGCCACTGTAGAATTGTATTGATTTTGTTGTCCTCCATACGAATGCCTGCTGGGGAAATTTCGTAACCTAGGAATGAGATAGACTGCGAATTGAATATACATTTTTCAGCCTTTGCGTATAGATGGTTACTTCTAAGTCTGGAGAGAACTTGTTTAACATGAGTAATATGTTCAGATAAGGACTTGGAGTATACCAGTATATCATCCAGGTAGATGACGATGTAAACATCCAGGATATCTCTGAATACGTCGTTGATAAGATGCTGAAAAGTAGCAGGGGCATTACATAACCCAAATGGCATGACGACGTATTCGAACAATCCATAACGAGTTCGAAACGCCGTCAACCATTCATCCCCAGATCTTATTCGGATTAGGTTGTAAGCCCCCCTTAGGTCTAATTTAGTGAAGTATTTGGCCCCTTCAAGTCTCTCTATGAGCTCCGGAATCAACGGTAAAGGGTACCTATTTTTTATGGTAATCTGATTTAATTTTCTATAGTCGATTATGGGTCTTAGTGAACCGTCTTTATTTTTCACAAAAAATATCCCCGCACCTGCGGGAGAAGTAGAGGGGCGAATGAAGCCTTTTTTTAGATTTTCATGGATGTAAGTTTTTAAATGCAGAAGTTCAGGGTTCGACAGAGGGAATATATGCCCACAAGGTATTTCAGATCCTGGGATGATATCAATGGGACAATCGTATTTACGATGAGGGGGTAGGTTTTCACTTTCTGTCTTACTAAAAACATCAATGTACTCTTTGTACACATCAGGTACAAGGTTTTCAGGTGACACTTCGGTTGTCTGTAGGATAGTGACCGGAAAACAGTTGTTAATACAGTAAGGAGAAGAGAAAGTCAGTGAGTTGTTAAACCAGTTTATAGTTGGATTGTGAGTTTTAAGCCATTGAATACCCAGAACCACAGGGGAAACAGGTGAACAGATTACATCAAAAGTAATAAATTCTCTATGGTGGTCAGTGGTACTCACCAGGAGGGGTACAGTTTCATAAACCACAGGACCAGTGGTGATTTCTCTACCATCTATTCCCCTAAGAAAAACAGGAGACTTTTTCTGGGTTAGCGGTATTTTATTTACAGTGACATACTCCTTATCTATGTATGAAGCAGTGGCTCCAGAATCAACTATCGCGGATGCGCTGGCCCGCTGTTGTTCCCACTGTAAGAGAAGAGACAGTGTTAAATAAGAATGAGTTTGTACCTGGGTAGTACAACAAAATGGCTGGTATGAAATCTTACCCTTGTTCTGTCTGAGAAGGGATGGACAATCTTTTACTGTGTGATCGTCAGAAGCACAATATAGGCAGAGATTTAAGTTGCGTCGTCTGAGTTTCTCTTGGGGAGAAAGAGGACCTTTTACGAATCCTATATCCATAGGTTCAGCCAAGATTTTAGTAGAGGAAGTAGTATGTGAGGTAGTAACTTGTTTTTTGTAAGAGAAATCATGTGAAGACCTCTCTTGCTGCCTTTCCCGGAGGCGTCTATCTATGGTGATGGACAGGGTCATCAAATCTTCTAGTGTAGAAGGTAGATCTATTCGTGAAAGTTCATCTTTAATAGGGTCAGACAAACCCAATCTAAACTGGTTCCGCAATGATAAGTTGTTCCACTGTGAATCTTTTGCCCATTTCTTGAATTCGGTGATGTAGTCTTCTACAACCCTCTTTTTCTGTCTCAAACCTCTCATGGCTGTTTCTGCAGTAAGCTGTTTGTATGGGTCCTCATACAGCTGACCCATAGCAGTGAAAAAATTCTCTAATGAGTTTAAGATTTCTTCATTGTTCTCAAAGAATGTATTCGCCCAAGTACGGGGTTCACCCCTTAAGTATGATATCGTAGTAAGAACCCTCACCCTATCAGTAGGATAGGTATGAGGTTTTAATGCAAACATAAGCAAGCATGCGTTTTTGAATTCTCTATACTGGGATCTATCCCCATGGAATTTTTCTGGGGGACTAACTTGGGGCTCAGAGCCAGAAATTCTTTTGTCAACCACATCCCTAATATAAGCTTTTATAGTCTCATTCTCTGTTTTAAGGGAATTGAGACCATCAGTTAATAAATCAACCCTTTGTTGAAGGGCAATTATGTGTGGGTTGGTCTCAGCTGGGTCCATATTACTTTAGGGCTTAGTATTCTGTCACACCCGTATGCAAATCTGAAGAAAAGGAAATAATTTTTTAGTATCAATGGTTAGACCTCAATTACCGAGACAAAATAGATGTATATTAGTGTAGCAGAAAGTTACTGAAAAATACAATGACAGGATGTATCTTCAATTGTAACACCAAGCTGTGATTTCTATAATGGTGGTGTAAATAGTATTACCCTATAGCTGCCTCATGTGCAGAGGAATGCACTGAGGGAATGCAGCAGGGAAATCGGTTTACACCCCAGAGGTCAGATAAAGTAAAATAGGTAAAAACAAAAATAGAAATATGATGCACAACAACTATAAAAATTATTCAATAGTTATTGCAACAATTAATTAAATGTGGTGTGATTGGAAAAAATAAAAATAAAGTATTATAGGAATATATCGATGTTGAATATTGTCCAATTAGCTTAAGAACTGAATAGGACTGAAATATTGTTGCAGCATACCACAGCAGAATTAATTATGAAGATTAGGCTTACCGGAGAAACTATTCGTTTGAGAGAGCTGAGTGATACAATGTATCGTTATAGAGCGCTGTGTAGTCCGACTGTGCTGAAGTTGGCGTGTGACGTCACAGCCTCGTGGCTTGCATGAGCGTAATGGTATCCCAGATGACTGCGGAAGCAGTGTAATCCGGAGCAAAAGAAAATGACAAAGTGTTAAAGGGCGCTGTGGATAAATAACATAATATAGTTTTACCAAATGCTGAATCGTAGGAAATGTGAACAGTCTTCACTTTGGTAGATTGATCTGGTTGCGTGAATCCGTCTGTTAGGAAACTCAGTACAGAGCAGGAGTTGGCTTGTAGTGTATGAGAGGTATAACTTCAATACTAAGCACTATGTGAAGTGGGAGGCAACCTTAAATAGGGTGGAGAGGATAAGGTGAGCAGAGAATTAAAGGGATAGTGATTACTGACAGGTAATATGAGAGGAAACCCTGACAGCATCCCATTCAAACTCAAACAATAATTTGAGTCTTTCCTCCCTACCACCAAGAAATTGTCGAGATAGTGTGCTATAAAATCACTGCCTACACTACAGGCTACTCACTGCCTACACTACAGGCTACTATCCAGTGCAAAAATGGGCTAAAGGACTCAAACAGGGCAAAGGAAATAGCACATCCCATAGGAAGGCAGCTGTCCACATAGAAAATACCCTCAAAATTACATCCCATAAGGGGAAAATTAGATGGATGAAAGGGCAATAAATCAAACACTGACTCCATATCTAATTTCACCAATAAAGCACCTCTCCCTGCATATCTCACAAACTCCATTGCGCTTTCAAAAGATTGGTAATGCACTGAGCTGAGCTGCGGGTCAATGGCATCATTCACAGAGCTCCCCCTCGGGTAGGAGAAATGCTATATTAGGCAAAACTTACCAACCTCCTTTTTTGGAACCATCCCCAGGGGACACACCACCAGATATGGAAGAGGAGGGAAGGGGCCTACAATATTACCTATACTCAATTATTTTGTGAGTTTCTCCCTAACTGCTTGGGGGTATTGATATGCTGAATGCAAATTGCAGTGATTTTTGATCCCTAAATACCTGTAGCTACGATGGAGGAAAGGACGATGGAAACAGCAGATGGATGGCAGCGAACAATGAGGATAGAGAGGATTGAGGTAAGGCAGGGAGAGGGGGCAAAGATGTTGAAAACACTACACCACCAATGCCAGGTTCAACCACACCAGAAACTGACTGTTGTTGCAAAAGGATGGCCGGGTGGAGATTTGGATTGCAGCCCTGTTTAAAGGATCCGCACTAATGGGGGGATACAGGAAGGGCCCCAAAACAATGACTGGACTGGGAAAAGGATGTGACACTGGAATAATACCTGGCAAGTAACCAAGACCCACAGGTAGTGTGGAAAGAATGTGTGGGACATCAGATAAAATGTGTGATTCAGGTACAAACAAAGTCTCCATCTGTAAGGTCAATTACTTGTAATGGTGGAGGATGAATCTCAGCCACTACACTATGAGAGGGAGGTTGGGGTGTAGGGTGAACAAAGTAATCTATTTCAAAAATCACATCAATACTATCTGATTTCCTGAAATTTTCCTAGGAGGTTCTTTATCCTGTCCTTCTTGGTATGCTTTAGGAGGTAAAGCAGAATGCCTTGAACGCTGCATGGTTAATGACAGCCTAATCAATGCAAGATAGTGACACAGACATCTCAGTTTCAGATCCGGATGAAGAGAATAAGGCACCAGTGGTTCCATCTTATAAGGTAAGGATGGGCCCCTCCCTGACTCTAGCAGCATTGTTGCAATTACATTTCAACCAGCCCTCTTCTCCTATCTCACTTTCCTACAGCTTTAACCCATAGCACGCCACAGGCCCATACTGGTCCCTACACTACCTTTACAATAACATTAAACACCTAGAGTTACTGTGCTCTGGAGCCATGTTATAAATGAAAATAAACTATGAAAAATTATTACATTTTCAAACTAGATTCCAATGATTTTAATTTAATAAAAGGTATAGATACTCTATGAACCCAAAGGTTAGTAATACAAAAACAAAAACAAACTGGAATTAACGGTACAGTAAACACCTTTAGATTTTAATATAAAATGTTTAGTTATGCATAGTAAAACTACTTTGCAATATAATTTCATTATTTATTTTGCCAATTCTTCATGTGGTTTAGCTCTGAAAACTGTTATAGCTATACCTCTAATTGTCTTTAACAGATAATAACAACTACAAAACAATGCTTTTTTATACTAGCATAATGGCCGTAGCTATCCTTGTTGTCTGTAGGCTCAAGACCCCCAAATAAGGTACGTGGTGCATGTCTATTGAAAAACAATTGCAGCAAACAAAATGTTAATGCGATTTAAAAATGTTTAGTCTTGGCTGATATTTTATTCTATAGCAAAACAACAAAAATGTCTTGTAATTACAAGGTTTTTACTGTCCCTTTAATGTGTACATAATTATACATATTTTTATATATTTTAATGTTCTTTTTGTAACCTTCAGACCACACATTTCTCAAGGTTTCTTATTTAGAATATGCTATTTCCAAAGCATGTTCCTTACAGATAAGCATTATAAACCAAGCTATCCAATTCAATTAACTGTCCTTGCAGCTGGAAATATGTCATGTTCTGTGTTTAAAATTGTACATCTCACCTAATAACACATTTCATAATTCACAGGGTATCTGTTACATGTAATATCACTAATCCAATAGAAAACCAAATAAGAGAATCTTTTGACTGTGGTATATTGCTACTGGATGAATAAATTCTTAAATTATCTGTATAAAAAAACTGAATGTGTATATTCATTATATATGTGTGTATTATTCTCGTATTAGCATCATAAGTGCCAAATTGTATTTGTTTTGTCATCAATGCTTGTCAATTATTTCTGCCAGTAAGTATTAGATATTTAATCTCAAACAGGATGACTAGTGTTTGATGTCTTTGATTCTTGTTTGTATTGTTGAGTTTTGATAAAGTCTCAATCAGTTATTTTGCATTAGCTTTTATAGGTGATGGTAAAAATAATTTAACTTTTAGGGACATTCCAGCCAAAATTAGAATGCACACAGGTGAATTTAAGTTATGAATATAAACATTTTTACAATATACATTAGCAAAAGTGTATCTGCCTCTTGTTAGTTTAATAGTCTTGTTAAAAGTATCTCTGATGTCCAGTTTTACCAATAGTTCTTTTGTATTTTTCAAGGAGCAAGTTTGTGGTTTTGTCCTTCCTTTTAAACCACCTCCTCTCTACCAAATTGGTTTATGGCTTTGCCAATAACAGTCTGTATCTTTCCTTTGTCTTAAAACATAAGCGGTAAGGAAAAAGTACAAATATACTCCTGTTTTTATCATATTAACCAGCTATATAAAATATGGTAAACACTTGAATTTGAAGCATTACATCTATAAGATATACCATAATTATAAAGGAGCAAAGCAAAAGAATTAGCACATAATAGTAAAAACATCTACAAGAATTATAATATTTCACTAACAATAATAAGAAATGTAAGATAAATGAGCTTATCACATGTTCCAGTGAAAATGTAATATATGTGTTGGAATGCTCATGCCACATACAATATGTCGGACGTACCACTAGAGGGCTGTTTGTAAGATGGTATGAGCATGTCAACAACATAAAAAAGAGGATATCTAAAACTTACATTATCAGAACATTTTACAATTGTACACAAACAAAACCCTAGAAAAATCATTAACCCTTTTATGCCCGGCACAAGTGTTTAAGATAGTTCCAATATAAACAATTGCTACAAAAATGAAACCATGCGATCGTTGATGCGATCGTGTGATTTCAAGGCCGAGATAAGATCATGGGGGACTGCCTATGTTGCTAGCACGCCCCCATCTGATCTTGAGTTCGTCAAAAGGGGAGGCTGCAAGATGCCTTATAAGGTAGGACTTCCATGCCATCCTTCGCCGTTAAAGCCCAACGCTGTTAGGATGGTATGAAAGTCCTAACGGCGTGAAGGGGTTAAATATATAGGAATTAAAATACTGAAACCTCATTGGAGAGGCAGAGAAAATAAAAACATTCTCGTCCAAACAGGAATGAGGTGGATCTATGAATTAAACACTATCGGCTAGATTTAGAGTTTGGCGTTAGCCGTCAAAACCAGCGTTAGGGGCTCCTAACGCTGGTTTTGGGCTACCGCTGGTAGAGTCAGTCAGGAAAGGGTCTAACGCTCACTTTCCAGCCGCGACTTTTCCATACCGCAGATCCCCCTACGCCATTTGTGTATCCTATCTTTTCAATGGGATCTTTCTAACGCCGGTATTTAGAGTCTTGGCTGAAGTGAGCGTTAGAAATCTAACGACAAAACTCCAGCCGCAGAGAAAAGCCAGGAGTTAAGAGCTTTCTGGGCTAATGCCGGATCATAAAGCTCTTAACTACTGTGCTCTAAAGTACACTAACACCCATAAACTACCTATGTACCCCTAAACCGAGGCCCCCCCACACCGCCGCCACTCTAATAAATTTTTTTAACCCCTAATCTGCCGACCGCACACTGCCGCAACCTACGTTATCCCTATGTACCCCTAATCTGCTGCCCCTAACACCGCCGACCCCTATATTATATTTATTAACCCCTAATCTGCCCCCCCCCAACGTCACCGCTACCTACCTACAATTATTAACCCCTAATCTGCCGACCAGACCTCACCGCTACTATAATAAAGTTATTAACCCCTAATCCGCCTCACTCCCACCTCAATAACCCTATAATAAATAGTATTAACCCCTAATCTGCCCTCCCTAACATCACCGACACCTAACTTCAAGTATTAACCCCTAATCTGCCGACCAGACCTCACCGCTACTCTATTAAATTTATTAACCCCTAAAGCTAAGTCTAACCCTAACCCTAACACCCCCCTAAGTTAAATATAATTTAAATCTAACGAAATAAAAAAAATCTTATTAAATAAATTATTCCTATTTAAAGCTAAATACTTACCTGTAAAATAAACCCTAATATAGCTACAATATAAATTATAATTATATTGTAGCTATTTTAGGATTAATATTTATTTTACAGGCAAATTTGTATTTATTTTAACCAGGTACAATAGCTATTAAATAGTTAATAACTATTTAATAGCTACCTAGTTAAAATAATTACAAAATTACCTGTAAAATAAATCCTAACCTAAGTTACAATTAAACCTAACACTACACTATCAATAAATTAATTAAATAAATTACCTACAATTATCTACAATTAAACCTAACACTACACTATCATTAAATTAATTAAATAAATTACCTACAAATACCTACAAATAAATACAATTAAATAAACTAACTAAAGTACAAAAAATAAAAAAAGCTAGGTTACAAAAAATAAAAAAATTATTTACAAACATAATAAAAATATTACAACAATTTTAAACTAATTACACCTATTCTAAGCCCCCTAATAAAATAACAAAGCCCCCAAAAATAAAAAAATGCCCTACCCTATTCTAAAATTAAAATTGAAAAGCTCTTTTACCTTACCAGCCCTTAAAAGGGCCTTTTGCGGGGCATGCCCCAAAGAAATCAGCTCTTTTGCCTGTAAAAAAAAACACAATACCACCCCCCAACATTACAACCCACCACCCACATACCCCTAATCTAACCCAAACCCCCCTTAAATAAACCTAACACTAAGCCCCTGAAGATCTTCCTACCTTGTCTTCACCGCGCTGGGTATCACCGATCGGTCCTCCAGAGGGTCCCGAAGTCTTCATCCTATCCGGCAAGAAGAAGTCCAGAAGAGGCTCCAAAGTCTTCATCCTATCCGGGCAGAAGAGGAGATCCGGACCGGCAAACATCTTCATCCAAGCGGCATCTTCTATCTTCATCCATCCGACGACGAGCGGCTCCATCTTCAAGACCTCCGGCGTGGATCCATCCTCTTCTTCCAACGTCCTAACACAGAATGAAGGCTCCTTTAAGGGACGTCATCCAAGATGGCGTCCCTCGAATTCCGATTGGCTGATAGGATTCTATCAGCCAATCGGAATTAAGGTATGAGAAATCTGATTGGCTGATTTAATCAGCCAATCAGATCCAAGTTCAATCCGATTGGCTGATCCAATCAGCCAATCAGATTGATCTTGCATTCTATTGGCTGTTCCGATCAGCCAATAGAATGCGAGCTCAATCCTATTGGCTGATTGGATCAGCCAATCGGATTGAACTTAAATCTGATTGGCTGATTCCATCAGCCAATCAGAATTTTCCTACCTTAATTCCGATTGGCTGATAGAATCCTATCAGCCAATTGGAATTCGAGGGACGCCATCTTGGATGATGTCCCTTAAAGGAACCTTCATTCTGTGTTAGGACGTCGGAAGAAGAGGATGGATCCGTGCCGGAGGTCTTGAAGATGGAGCCGCTCGTCGTTGGATGGATGAAGATAGAAGATGTCGCTTGGATGAAGATGTTTGCCGGTCCGGATCTCCTCTTCTGCCCGGATAGGATGAAGACTTTGGAGCCTCTTCTGGACTTCTTCTTGCCGGATAGGATGAAGACTTCGGGACCCTCTGGAGGACCGATCGGTGATACCCGGCGTGGTGAAGACAAGGTAGGAAGATCTTCAGGGGCTTAGTGTTTATTTAAGGGGGGTTTGGGTTAGATTAGGGGTATGTGGGTGGTGGGTTGTAATGTTGGGGGGTGGTATTGTGTTTTTTTTTACAGGCAAAAGAGCTGATTTCTTTGGGGCATGCCCCGCAAAAGGCCCTTTTAAGGGCTGGTAAGGTAAAAGCGCTTTTCAATTTTAATTTTAGAATAGGGTAGGGCATTTTTTTTATTTGGGGGGCTTTGTTATTTTATTAGGGGGCTTAGAGTAGGTGTAATTAGTTTAAAATTGTTGTAATATTTTTATTATGTTTGTAAATTATTTTTTTATTTTTTGTAACCTAGCTTTTTTTATTTTTTGTACTTTAGTTAGTTTATTTAATTGTATTTATTTGTAGGTATTTGTAGGTAATTTATTTAATTAATTTAATGATAGTGTAGTGTTAGGTTTAATTGTAGATAATTGTATGTAATTTATTTAATTAATTTATTGATAGTGTAGTGTTAGGTTTAATTGTAATTTAGGTTAGGATTTATTTTACAGGTAATTTGGTAATTATTTTAACTAGGTAGCTATTAAATAGTTATTAACTATTTAATAGCTATTGTACCTGGTTAAAATAAATACAAAGTTGCCTGTAAAATAAATATTAATCCTAAAATAGCTACAATATAATTAAAATTTATATTATAGCTATATTAGGGTTTATTTTACAGGTAAGTATTTAGCTTTAAATAGGAATAATTTATTTAATAAGAAATAATTTATTTCGTTAAATAAAAATTATATTTAACTTAGGGGGGTGTTAGTGTTAGTTTTAGACTTAGCTTTAGGGGTTAATAACTTTATTATAGTAGCGGTGAGGTCCGGTCGGCAGATTAGGGGTTAATAAGTGTAGATAGGTAGCGGCGACGTTGGGGGGGGGGCAGATTAGGGGTTAATAAATATAATATAGGGGTCGGCGGTGCTAGGGGCAGCAGATTAGGGGTACATAGGGATAACGTAGGTTGTGGCGGTGTTTGGAGCGGCAGATTAGGGGTTAAAAAAATATGCAGGGGTCAGAGATAGCGGGGGCGGCAGATTAGGGGTTCATAAGTGTAAGGCTAGGGGTGTTTAGACTTGGGGTACATGTTAGGGTGTTAGGTGCAGACATAGGAAGTGTTTCCCCATAGGAAACAATGGGGCTGCGTTAGGAGCTGAACGCCGCTTTTTTGCAGGTTTTTTTTTTCAGCTCAAACGGCCCCATTGTTTCCTATGGGGGAATCGTGCACGAGCACGTTTTTGAAGCTGTAAGCACCGCTGGTATTTAGAGTTGCAGTGGCGGTAAATATGCCTCTACGCTCCCTTTTTGGAGCCTAACGCAGCCATTCTGTGAACTCTAAATACCAGCGGTATTTAAAAGGTGCGGGGGGGAAAAAAACAGCGTTATCTATGCGGGTCGTTACCGACAAAACTCTAAATCTAGCCGTTTGTTACCCAAAGGTTTAAAAAAAGATTTTGAATTGTGTTCTTTTTTGTAATAAAGATTAAAGGGACATGATACCCAAAAATGTTCTTTTATGATTCAGATAGATAATACAATTTTAAACATATTTCTAATTTAATTCTATTATCTAATTTGTCTCATTCTCTTGGTATCATTTGTTGAAGAAGCAGCAATGCACTACTGGTTTCTAACTGAACAAATGGGTGAGCCAATGACAATCAGTATATATATATATATATATATATATATATATATATATATATATATATATATATATATATATATATGCAGTCACCAATCAGCAGCTGGAACCTAGGTTCTTTGCTGCTCCTGAGCTTACCTAGATAAACCTTTCAGCAAAGGATAACAATAGAAGGAAGGAAATTAAATAATAGAAGTCAATTGGAAAGTTGTTTAAAATTGTATTCTCCATCTGAATCATGAAAAATTTTGGGTTTCATGTCCCTTTCAGATCATTATTATTTTGTGATGGCAGAAGGAGGTACTGCTTTAGTGTAGAGGTTAAGGTTCTCGTGATTATGAGGTTCAATTCCCCAATAGGGAGCTCTTATTCACTTTTTATTATTAGCACATGTCAGAATTCAGACATATGTTAACACACTATATCTTATTTAAAAATATATATATATTTTTAGTATTTTATATAATACATTTTTTCAGATATTTCATATATTTTTTTTAAATATTAAAAACATGTTTTCATTTTAGTACATATATATTTCCCTTTTTTAAATCTAGATAAATATACCAGATGTGAAAGGGAAAAAATTAGCTGCATAGACCGAGTAGTGGTTAAGAAACACGAGTATCACATTTTTACCATTACCGTCATGAGTTCAATCCTGACAACCCCTTTTTTTAATTTGTATTCAATTTATATGTAAAACTTATGTGAATCCCAGTTTCCCTACAATATATATATTAATGTTATTATTCTTGTAGATGTTTATATGTTTATGTGAAAATTCTTTTACTTGCTCCTTTATAATTAAGGTATATCTTATACTGTATATGTAATGCTTCAAATTCAATTATTTACCATATTTTATATAGCTGGTTAATATAATAAGAAACAGACGTTAATTTGTACTTTTTCCTTACATCACAAGTTTTACGACATAGCAAAGATACAGAAATTTGTTGATTAGTGTGCAGGAGGGATATTGGTCTGGGGCTGTGTTTTAGTGAAGAGGCACCTTAATACTACAGGATACAAAGACAATATAGACAATTGGGTGCTTACAACTATATGGTAATAGTTTGTAGATAATGATTTCCTGTTCAATCATGGCTGTGCCCCTGTGATACAAGCAAGCTCAATGGAGACATGATTAGAAAAGCTGGTGTGGAGGAACTCAAGGTGCCTGCCCTGACCTCAACCCTTTTGAACGCTTTTGGGATGAATTGGAATGCCTATTGTGAGCCAGACCTTATTATCCAACATCAGTGCCTAACCTCACAAATGCTCTTTTGGCTGAATGGGTACAGACTCCCACAGACACACTCCAAAATCTTGTGAAAAGCCTTCCCAGAAGAGTTGTGGTTGTTATAGCCAAACTCTATACTAATGTCCATGGTTTTGGAATAGGATGTCCAACAAGCTCTTAAAGGGACAGTAAAGTCATAATTAGACATTTATGATTTATACAGAGCATACAATTTTAAATAACTTTCCAATTCACTTTTATTATTTAATTTGCTTCCTTATCTTGTTATCCTTTTCTGAAAGGTTTATCTAGGAAAGCTCAGAAGCACCAAAGAACCTAGGTTCTAGCTGCTGATTGGTGGTTGTGTGTATATATATATATATATACCATTTGTCATTGGCTCACTCATGTTTTCAGTTAGAAACCATTGCATTGCTGCTCCTTCAACAAATGATACCAAGAGAATGAAGGACATTTGATCATAGAAGTAAGCTGAAAAGTTGTTTAAAATTGTATGTTCTACCTAAATCGTGAAAGAAAATGTTTGTGTTTCATGTCCTTTTAAAGATGTGGGGCAAGATTACATATGTGGAGTCGCCTGCAAAAGCCAGCGACACTGGTTTTTATGAGGTTTTGGTATTACATATATGGCGCCACATATAAATACGGCGCGTATATATTTCACCCGTCGGCTGCTATTTTTACTCACATAAGCTAACATAGAACCGCGTCTCAAATCGGTATCACATATTCAGCGCAAGGAGTTTTCACCTTGCTACACATAGGCAGGTGCAGCAAGCCTTGTGCTGAGTATGTGAGCACCATAACTCCCTGAAAATAGTAATTAGCACCTAACGCATGCGCAATAACTATCTACCTGTCAACTGCAATCCCTCACTGCAATAACTAATAAAGTATATTAATCCCTAATCCGCCAACCCCCAAATCGCAATAAACCTAATAAATGTAATAACTCCTAATCCACCATTAACCCACATCGCAATAAACCTAATAAATGTATTAACCCCTAATCCGCCATTAACCCACATCGCAATAAACCTAAGTATATTGTGTATTTTCTTGGTGAAATACACAATTTACAGAATGTCCAAAATGTAGATTACAGGCAGCAGATTTAGTTCACCTTATCAGGTCCTGCCCGATTATTAGGCAATTTTGGCAAAGGCTTGAATTTTGGCTAAGGAAGGTCAACAGGAACATTAAGGAACTTGAAGTACAGAAATTTTTAAGAAAATGGCTTATTTATACGCACACTTCCTGAACACTCCCGAAAGCAGCTTCTATATCCATTTAGAAATATGGAGACCTTAATTAATTTAAATGTGGAGGGTGAGAGTTAACGGGCAGAGTTATGACCCGGGGGGGGGGGGGGGTAGGGAGGGGAGAGGAATTCTTTTTTTTTTTGTCTTGTTGTTTTGTATTGTTGTGTTTGTTAGTTTGTCTGTATGTTTGTTGGTGTATTTCTGGAGTATTTTACATGTGACTTAACATTGGTGGAAATCTAATGCTGCTATTATGTGCTATCTACTCCAAAGGAGATTGAGTGTTTTTTGTTTGGTTTTGTAATTATTTTGGTATTTTCAAATTATAAAAATCTCAACATGGTGCACATATTCTATAGTTTGGATTGGAAAGCAGAAGCCATATAAAAGTATAATAAGTATTGTATTAGCATAGATTATATATTTATGCCAACTCACATGATTGTGTTTATTGTATTATACTGTATAATTATTTACCTACTGCACACTATGACACTGCCTATTGTGTGGTGCATTGTCTTGTGATTTATTTAATTGTACCCATTGTTGGAGTAAAAAAAGAAAGAAAAAAAACTATTAACCCCTAATCCACCATTAAACCACATCAAATAAATCTAATAAATGTATTAACCCCTAATCCGCCATTAACAAGCACATCGCCGACACCTAAATAAAGTTATTAACCCCTATTCCGCTGCTCCCCAACATCACCGGCACTATAATAAAGTTATTAACTCCTATTCCGCCACTTCCTGACATCGCTGCCACTAAATAAACCTATTAACCCCTAAACCGCCAACAGTTTTGAACAGCAAATAGGATTTCAGAAGCTCTCATCTTATTGGCTGATTTGAATTTGAAGAATCAAATCAGCCAATAGGAATGCAAGGTATGCCATTTTGAAACGGCTACCTTGCATTCAACTTCAGTGTACGGCGGTGACCGTATGAAGAGAATGCTCCACGCAGGATGGGATCGGCTTCCAGGATGGCTCCGCGATGCAACGACTGGGATGAAGATAAAAGACGCCCCCAGGATGGATGAAGATATTGCTGCCTGAATGAAGACTTCTCGCCACCTAGATGGAGATGGATGTCCAGACTTCAGGAACCGTGAGTAGATTTTTTTTTTGTGGTCAGTGTTAAGTTTTTTTTAATTTTTTTGTGTGGGTTTTTTTTTAGATTAGGGCTTTGGGCTTTTGAAAAAGAGCTGAATGCCCCTTTAAGGGCAGTGAAAAAGAGCTCAATGCCCATACAAATGCCCCTTATGGGCAATGGGTTGCTTAACATTTTTTTTAGATTAGGTTTTTTATTTCGGGGGTTGATTGGGTGTTGGGTTTTACTGTTGGGGGACTTTGTATTTTTTTTTACAGGTAAAAGAGCTGTTTAACTTAGGGCAATGCCCTACAAAAGGCCCTTTTAAGAGCTATTGGTAGTTTATTGTAGTCTAGGGGGTGTTTTTATTGGGGGGGGGCTTTGTTATTTTTATAGTGCTATTAGATTAAGTGTAATTGTTTTTATTTTTGATAATTTCGTTTATAATTTTTTGTAAGCTTAGTGTTTTTTATTTTTCGTAATATAGTATTTATTGATTTTTGTAATTTTAGACTTTTAAATTTTTTCCCAGTGTCAGGTTTTTTTAAATTTGTAATTTAGATTTTTTTATTGGTAGTATTTTTTTTATTTGATTAGAATAGTAATTTTAGGTTAATTTATAGTTTAATGTTAGGTTCATTTTTATTTCACAGGTTAGTTTTTATTTTTTTTAAGAGTGTTATATTGTACTTTTAATTTTAAGTTAAGGGGGTTTAGGGGTTAATAGTTTAATTTAGTGTTTTGCGATGTGGGGGGCTGGGGCTTTAGGGGTTAATAGCTTTATTTAGTTGCGGCAATGTAGGGGGCCGGAGAATTAGGGGTTAATAGGTTTATTTAGTAGCGGCGATGTGGGAGGCCCGAGGTTTAGGGGTTAATAGCTTTATTATAGTGTCAGCGATGTCGGGGAGTGGCGGATTAGGGGTTAATAGCTTTATTATAGTGTTTGCAATGCGGGTGGGTGGCGGTTTGAGGGTTAATAGGTAGTTTATGGGTGTTAGTGTACTTTTTAACAGTTTAGTTTTGAGTTTTGTAAAACATTTTTGTTTCGCAAAATTCATAACTACTGCTCTCAGATGGTGGTATGGATCGTGCTGGTATAGGCTGTAATGCAAGCTTTTTATCTGGACCGCACAACCTGTAATACCGGCGCTATGGAAAGCCCACACAAAAACGTCATTTTTTTGAGTGCAGAATGGACATTGCGTTACAGGCTAAAATGCTTGCGTTACAGCTATACTGTTACGACTCGTAATATGCGTTCCTGGCCATTACGCTGGAATTGCCATTTTTTCAGCATTAAAAGCCGTACCACAACACTTGTTTTCTAGCCGTAAATTAGTTATTTACATTGAGGGGGTTTGGCGGATTAGGGGTTAATAGGTTAATTAGGGTACTTGCGTTGTGGGGGTTTGGAGGTTTAGGGGTTAATAGTTTTATTAGGATTATTGCTTTGTGTGGGTTTGTCGGATTAGGGGTTAATAGATTTATAAGGTTTGTTGCTATGTGGGTTAATGGTGGATTAGGGGTTATTAGTTTTAACAGGTACTTTGCGATGTGGGTTAATGGCGGATTAGGGGTTAATAGTTTTAACAGGTACTTTGCGATGTGGGTTAATGGCACATTAGGAGTTAATCGTTTTAATAGGGTCTTTGCGATGCGGGTTAATGGCGGATTATGGGTTAATACATGTATTAGGTAGTTTGCAATGTTGTGGTTGGCGGATGTAGAGGTTAATACTTTTACTAGATAGATTGAGATGTGGGTTAATGTCAGATTAGGGGTTAATAGTTTAATTAGGCATATTGTGTTGTGGGGGGGTTTAGGGGTTAATACTTTTATTATTAGTTCCAATGTGGGTTTGATGGCGGATATAGGGATTTTACGTCAGGTTTATTTTTCGGAGGCGGGTTAGACTTTTACGGGAGATTTGATATATTTTTTTTTTTATTTTCTTAGGCACCGGCAGTTTCTAAAGTCAATGGCGACTCCAGAAATGTGTATTTACGCTAATTTCTGGACATCGCTAGTTTATCTGACTTACGACACTTTATGAACTGCCGATGCCGTATATGTGATACCCCGATGTGCAAGGTGAAATTATCGGCGGCGCGGGTTTCAGCAGTTGCGCTGATGCTTGCGCTGCATATGTAGTCTCGCCCACATACCTACATACAGATGTCCACATACTTTAGTGGCTATATAGTGTGGATTTAGAGTTCTCCAGCAAAGCTCTTATTATCTTTAGGGCTTTATCTTTACTAGAATTTAACACTAAGCACTTTCCTACATTCAAACATACATATCTATAAATTATCTTGCACCTCTTTAGGGCCAAATGATCTAAAGCCATCTCATCAGCACTGTGAGGTCCAAATATTTTGAAAGGCAAATTCTATCTTGTAAACAGGTTATCTAGCTAGGCAGGGTTCTGTATATTGTGCTTCACTGCTTCTGTAATACGTTATCCTGCAAATAACTCGTACAATTATTCCCTGTACAACAATTAAAGCTATAGCATGTGTTACATTTGTAGAAGAAGGGATGCGTTTCTTTTCCTGTATCTAAACTGTCGTTTGCTGACAAATATGACATGAAGTTTAGACATTACACTGCTGCAAGTCATAATAATTAATGTAATTGTAAATGTGCTAGTTGGGAGCACGGCACACAGTATAGCATGAGTCACGCTACTGTGCCTTACATAAGTATTTACCACTTGATGTGTACAAATTTTGTAGTGTTACAACCTGGAATTAAGCTAAGTCTTAACATTTTCTGCCACTTTCTCTAGAATAGCGAAGAGGTTAAAAATGTTAAAGGGACAGTAAACCTTAAAAATAATGTTATATAATTCTGCACATAGTGCAGAATTATATAACATTATTTAGGTGCTATAGCCATAAACGCCTTTTTTACCTTTTAATTTGCTAAAAATATGGCGCTTTTACAGACCTGCTCTCTGCTGAGCGGATCTGTTATTTTTAGTCAGCGCATCGGGCCAGCTGTATAGTCACAGCCCGGCCCGACCGTGCCATAGCACTAAGTGCAGCTCGCTCCTGTCACAGTAGCGAGCTGCACTTAGTCTTATGGCGCGGTCGGGCCGGGCTGTGACTATACAGCTGGCCCGATGCGCTGACTAAAAATAACAGACCTGCTCAGCAGAGAGCAGGTCTGTAAAAGCGCCATATTTTTAGCAAATTAAAAGGTAAAAAAGGTGTTTATGGCTATAGCACCTAAATAATGTTATATAATTCTGCACTATGTTCAGAATTATATAACATTATTTTAAGGTTTACTGTCCCTTTAAGCATTTTTGCTATCACTCCAATTAAACAGAAAAAGAGACTTTTTTATTTACAAATGAAAACTATATATATATATATTTATAAACCTAAGCTATTGATCTATGCCCATTTTAGCATACTTAATATTCCTATTTGGCCGCAATTATATGAAAAAATCATTAACTTTTTCACAAACTTTGGGTTTTTGCACTGAAATAATTTACATAAAACTACTGCAGTCATAAGACAAATTGTGGTAAAAGCTTCTCTGGGGTTTTATTTGCTCAGCTGCGCACCAAACTTCTGAAATTCACGGCAGTAAATGGGTTTATCAGTTAGCTTGTAAGGTTAATTTTTGCTGTAGTGTAGAGATCTGTAGTAGGTAAAAATATCCCATTAAAGGGATATTAAAGAGCGCTGATGTTAGTAATGGAAAACAATATACAATTTAAAACTAGATATTATACTTTGGATATAGTAGATCAGGTCTACCGTGTTAGTCCTGTTTATTGTCCATATAGTGGTGGTAAATAGGGGATAAAGATGTCCTCTTGAAAGAGATGATGATGAATCAGGCTGCTCCTCTTGATCCCAGAGAGTATGGAACAACTATAGAAGAAGAATAGAAAGAGGGCGCCACAATAGCGTGATATCGTCTGGAATGCAGGTACAGATATATGTAGATATTATGCTTACCAGATGGTGTGGCACTGTGCTGTGACCAGTGCAAGAGAGCAGGCTAGCACTTAACAGTGGCTAGTACACTGTAGGAGCCAGGCTCCAAAGGCACTTGTTCTAGTTGCAACTTGGTATCTATCTCCTGCTATATGGACTTCAGGTTCTGCAGAGGAGTGATCTTATGTGTGTTGTTCAATAGGCATATATCTGTGTTGTGGTTCATATATGCTTATTGAACAACACACATAAGATCACTCCTCTGCAGAACCTGAAGTCCAGATAGCAGGAGATAGATACCAAGTTGCAACTAGAACAAGTGCCTTTGGAGCCTGGCTCCTACAGTGTACTAGCCACTGTTAAGTGCTAGCCTGCTCTCTTGCACTGGTCACAGCACAGTGCCACACCATCTGGTAAGCATAATATCTACATATATCTGTACCTGCATTCCAGACGATATCACGCTATTGTGGCGCCCTCTTTCTAGAGATCTGTAGTGTAGAGATTACCCTCCCACCCCCTGATCCATACCTGATCCCTCCCAAACAGCTCTCTTCCCCCCTCCCTCTCCTCCACTGGTCACTATCATCTTAGGTACTGGCAGATAGTATGTGCAGTGTAGGACTTTTATTTATTTATTTCTGTAATGTAGGGGTTCCCTCCTCACCCTCCAATCTCCCTGATCCCCCAACAGCTCCCTCCCACTGCCCACCCCCATATTTGTTAATGGAAGCCAGTCTGCCAGTAACAATTAATGATTTTTTTAATTTCATTTTTATTGCTCAGTTTTCAGAGCTAAATTAAATGAAAAGGAACAAAATAAATAGTGAAAATATATTGCAGAGTTGTTTAATTCGACACAACTAAACATTTATAAACAAATCTCAAGGTGTCCCATTAACATTTTGAAGATGCAATGTTTTTTATTGTGACACAAAAAGTCAACCAAAAAAGGCTTTTGTTGGTTGCATACATTTTCACAACCATTGCTACCATTGACACCTCAGCTACAGTGTAACCTACAGCATTTATCATTGTATAAGCATTTATAGCGAAATGCTGTGCAATGCCGCCCCCTGCTCACCACTCTGCCGCTAGCAGGGGTGTCAATCATTCGTTCATATCGGGATGATATCAGTCCGCCACCTAAAAGGAGAAGTTAAGGAGAAGCGGTCTTATAGCCGCTGCTTCTTAACTTATGTTTCTGCTGAGCCAGAAGCGATGGGCGTAGAAAGCAGAATCCGCTGCTTGTTAAATCTACCCCATAGTGCGTATTGGCATGAAATAGAAATGTGCAATTTAGTGCATAACTAAAATTCCGATTTTTTTTTCTTAATTTTCGGATCCATTCTTTATTCATATTCAGAATTTTTCATTGTTCATCTAAACCGCAGTCCAAAACATACTAAAACACTAAATAAAGCTATTAACCCCTAAACTGCTGTCCCCCCACATTGCCAACACCAACTAAAGCTATTAACCTCTAAATTGCTGTCCCCCCACATCGGCAACACTAAATAAACCTATTAACCTCTAAACCGCTATCCCCCCACATCGCCAACACTAAATAAACCTATTAACCCCTAAACCACCGCCCCCACATCTCCAACACTAACTAAACTTATTAACCTCTAAACCGCCGTTCCCTGACATCGCAGACACTAAGTAAACCTATTAACCTCTTAACCACCTCCCCCCACATCGCCAACACTAAACTAAACCTATTAACCTCTAAACCGCTGCCCCCACATCGTCAAAACTAAATAAACCTATTGACCCTTAAACTGCCGTCCCCCCACATCACAAACATTTAAAGGGACACTGTACTCAAAAAATTTCTTTCGTGATTCACATAGAGCATGCATTTTTAAGCAACTTTCTAATTTACTCCTATTATCAAATTTTCTTCATTCTCTTGGTATGTTTATTTGAAAAGCAAGAATGTAAGTTTAGATGCCGGCCCATTTTTGGTGAACAACCTGAGTTGTCCTTGCTGATTGGTCAGCACCAATAAACAAGTGCTGTCCATGGTACTGAAGCAAACATTTGCTGGCTCCTTAACTGAGATGCCTTCTTTTTCAAATAAACATAGCAAGAGAACGAAAGAAAAACATTTGGGTTCAGTGTCCCTTTAATAAAATAATTGACCTCTAAACCTAGCTAAATTAAACTATTAACCCCTAAGACCCCCTAACTTTAACATAATTAAAATACACCTAAAGTAAAGTTACAATTATTAACTAACTACTTATTTAAAATAAATACAAACTCACCTGTGAAATAAAAATAAAACCTACGCTTAATCTAAAAAACCCCCTAACATTACTTGTTTAAAAAAAATCGAATAATACAAAAAATAAAAAACCTAACATTACCAAAAATAAAAAACCTAACATTACTAAAAATAATAAACAATAACATTTACAAAAAATAAAAAACTAACATTCCAAAATTTAAAAAACGAAATTATCCAAAATAATAAAAGTTATTCCTATTCTAATACCCTGTTTTGAAAAAAAAAAAACCAAAAAAAAAAAACCCTAATCTATAATAAACTACCTTAAAAGGGCATTTAGTAGGGCATTGCCCTAAAGTTAACAGCTCTTTTGCCAATAAATTAAAACAAATACCCACTAACATTACAAACTCCCACCCCCCAAACCTTTAAAATAAAAAAAACATAACTAAAAAAAACCTAATCTACGCATTGCCCTGAAAAGGGCATTTGTATGGGCATTGCCCGTAAAATGGCATTCAGCTCTTTTACAGACCATTAAAATAAAAAAAGCTCTAATCTAAGAAAAAAACACCCCAAAATAAAAACAAAAACCCTAACACTAACCCCAAAATCTATACTCACTGTTCCTGAAGTCCGGCGAAAGATCTTCATTCCAGCGGCGAAGCATCTTCATCCAGGCGGCTCCATCTGTATCCATCGCGGGACCGGCATCTTCTATCTTCATCCCAGCGGAGGCAGAGCAGTCGGTAGATGCGAGGAGGCAGAGGTCCATTGTTCCAACGTAGAGGTCCTCTTCATGTGATCGTCCGCCACACACTGAGAATTTAATGCAAGGTACCCCTTTATATTGGGGTACTGTTGCATTACTACTGGCTCAAAAATTAAAATCAGCCGATAAGATTTAAAGGGATAGTCTACCATAGAATTGTTATTGTTTTAAAAGATAGATAATCCCTTTATTACCCATTCCCCAGTTTTGCATAACCAACACAGTTATATTAATATACTTTTTACCTCTGTGATTACCTTGTATCTAGGAACCTTCTTCCATCCCCCTGATCACATGACTGTGACTGTTTATTATCTATTGTCTTAAATTTAGTATTGTTTTGTGCTAAATCTTAAATAACCCCCTGTGCCTGAACACAGTGTTATCTATATGGCCCACGTGTACTTTCTGTCTCTTTGTGTTGAAAAGAGATTTAAAAAGCATGTGATAAGAGGCAGCCCTCAAAGGCTTAGAAATTAGCATATGAGCCTACCTATGTTTAGTTTAAACTAAGAATACCAACAGAAAAAAAGCAAATTTGATGATAAAAGTAAATTGGAAAGTTGATTAAAATTAAAAGTCCTATCTGAATAATGAAAGTTTAATTTATACTAGACTGTCCCTTTAAGCAGCTCTGATCCTATTGGCTGATTTGAATTTTTCAGCCAATAGGAATGCAAGGGTAACCCAATATAATAGGGGTACCTTGCATTCAATCTTCAGTGTGCGGCAGAAGATGCATGAAGAGGACCCCCACGTCGGACCATTGGACCTCCGCCTGGACCTCTGCTGGACCTCTGCCTCCGTGCATCCACTGCCTGCTCCGCCTCCGCTGGGATGAATGAAGATAGAAGATCCCGGTCCTGCAATGTATGCAGATGGAGCCGCCTGGATGAAGATGCTTCGCCGCTGGGGTGAAGATCTTTCGACGGACTTCAGGAACTGTGAGTACCGATTTTCGGGTTAGTGTTTTTAAAGGGCTGTAAAAGAGCTGAATGCCCTTTTTGGGGCAATGGGTAGATTCATTTTTTTTAGTTAGGTTTATTTTATGTTTGTAATGTAATTGTTTAATTGTTTTTGGCAAAAGAGCTGTTAAAGGGCCATAATACCCAAATGTTTAAACACTTGAAAGTGATGCAGCATAGCTGTAAAAAGCTGACTAGAAAATATCTCCTGAACATCTCTATGTAAAAAAGAAAGATATTTTACCTCAAAAGTTCCTCAGTAGCCACCTCCCATTGTAAAGGATTTCTAAGCAGCATTTTAGTGTGTCTGTCCTGGGACATCTGAAGGGATGAGCATCGTGCACTCTCATCTTATTTCACCAATCAGGTAAAGGAAGTTTACAATGAAATCTCATGAGAGTCAAGTCAAATCTCATGAGATCACAGTAAAAGTTCATGACCTCAGCACTGTTGATGCTGATTGGCTGCTGTTCATTTCTTCATTTTTTTTAATTTTTTTACCTGCACCTGGGAGCAGCTGAGTATAACTTTTTACACAGAACTTACTCTGCTGAGCTGAGGAGATTGTGAGGTAAAATATCTTCCTTTTTTACATAGAGATACTCAGGTAATATTTTCCTGTCAGCTTTTTACAGTTATACTGCATCAGTTTCAAGTGATTTAGCATATGAGTATTATGTCCCTTTAACTTTAGGCCAATGCCCTACAAAGGCCCTTTTAAGGGCATTTGGTAGTTTATTATAGATTAGGGTTTTTTTTTTTTTTAAACGGGGTATTTAGAATAGGAATAATTTTTATTGTTTTGGATAATTTAGTTTGTTATTTTTTGTAATGGTATTTTTTTTTATTTTTTGTAATTTTAGTGTTTATTATTTTTTGTAATTGTAGTTTAAATTTTTTTGTAATGATGAGTTTTATTATTTTTAGTAATGTTAGGTTTTATTATTTTTATTATTTTTTTTAAACAAGTAATGTTAGTTTTTTTTAGTTTAAAATTAGGTTTTATTTTTATTTCACAGGTAAGTTTGTATTTATTTTAACTAGGTAGTTAGCAAATAGTAATATTGTAACTAGCTTAGGTTTTATTTTTTTTTCACAGGTAAGTTTGTATTTATTTTAACTAGGTAGTTAGTAAATAGTAATATTGTAACTAGCTTAGGTCTTATATTTATTTCACAGGTAAGTTTGTATTTATTTTTAAATAGGTAGTTAGTAAATAATTGTAACTTTACTTTAGGTATATTTTAATTATGTTAAAGTTAGGGTGTGTGTTAGGTTTAGGGGTTAATAGTTTAATTTAGCTAGTTGCGATGTGGGGGGTGGGGTGGTTTAGAGGTTAATTATTTTATTTAGTGTTTGCGATGTGGGGGGACAGCGGTTTAGAGGTTAATATGTTTAGTTAGTATTGGTGATGTGGGGGACGGCGGTTTAGGGGTTAATAGGTTTATTTAGTGTTGGTGATGTGGGGGGGATGGCAGTTTAGAGGTTTGTAGGTTTAGTTAGTGTTGGCTATGTGGGGGGATGACGGTTTAAGGGTTAACAGTTTTATTTAGTGTTGGCGATGTCGAGGAACGGTGGTTTAGAGGTTAATAGGTTTAATTAGTGTCGGCGATGTCGGGAAACAGCGGTTTAGAGATTAATAGGTTTAGTTAGTGTTGGCAATGTGGGGGGCAGCGGTTTAGGGGTTAATATCATTATTTAGTGTCGGGGAACTGTGGTTTAGATAATTTTCTTTCGGCAAATTAGTTATGTGTTAAGTTAAATAGTTTTTTGGATCCGTTCGTTATTTCGGATCCATTCTTTATTCATTTTCATTATACTATTGTAAACTTTAGAATAGAATAATGAATATGAATAAAGAATGGATCCGAAATAACGAATATATCCGAAATAACAAATGGATCCGAAACAATTTAACTTAACATAACTAATTTGCCGAAACAAAATTATTTTTTTAACTTAATTTAACTAATTTCCCGAAACAAAATTATTTATTTAACCAATGAAAACCAATTTTTTAGCGTTGCACATGTCTAGCATGAAATGCATAGGATGAGCTAGAAAACCAATTTTTTAGCGTTGGACATGTCTAGCATGAAATGCATAGGATGAGCTTGGTAGCCGCATTTTCTGCCCTGTTGCATTTTAATTCATGTCAATAAAGACCATGATTTTAATACTTCTACAAGTCTTCATGCTGTTTGAATCTGTTTCTGTTGCTATTGTATGCTTGGGAGCTGAGGGAGGTATTCCCTCCCAGCAGCATGGTTCCCTGTAGTAATCATCTGTATTGACCATTTGAACACCATGCATCTGTTTTACACTCCTACTTGAACACACCCAGTGAAGCACTGGATACTGGTCCCACTCTGGGCCATGATTAGATGAACTTCCACATACATTGGATCTCGCATCTCCTACATATGGGGATCATTGTGTGCCACTAAGGCCAGGTTGAAAATGTTGTTTAACACTTGTCCAGACAATAGTCCTTCAGGAGTGGTAAGGTAATTACTGAGGAATTGCATACAAGGATATATTATATACAAACCTGTACTATAAAGGATTCACCTCATATATTTACAGCCTCTCCTTATATTACATATACAACCTGGCACAAGTACACTTTACAGTTTGATATTGCATTCATTAGGCTTTACAACCATGATTATGCCAAGAGAAGACCGTGCACCAAAATTCAGAGATAACGAGAGCATCAGTCAGAGCAGCAGCCAAGAAGTCAATGATAACTTTGAACAATCTGCAGCTGAGATTGGAGAAAAAGCCCACAACACATGCCATTTGGTGTGCAGAAAGGGTTCCTATTCTGATTAGACCAAAACTGAACTTTCTGGCCTTTTGCACAAAACAATGTGTGTCCACACTGCTTATCACCCTGAGAACACCATGGTCTCAGTGATGCATGGTGGTTAGAACATCATGTGGAAGGGTTGCTTTTCATCAGTAGGAAATAGGTAAGTGGTCAGGATTGATAGAAAGATGGGTGCAGCCAAATAATGGTAAATTCTCTAGAAAACACTTATTCCATTCTTCAATGAGATGTGGTTGCAGGTTCACATTCCAGCAGGATAATGACCTAAACATACAGGGCAAGATCACATATGCGGCGTTGCCCGAAAAAGCCGGCAATGCCGGTATTTACGCGGTCTTGGTATCACATATACGGCGCATATAAATGTGGCACATATATTTCACCCGTCACCCGCAATTTTTACTTCCATAAGCTAACATAGAACCGAGTCGCTAATCGGTATCACATATTCAGCGTAAGGACTTACGTGGCGAAAATGGAGACATTTTACTTTAGTTTCACCTTGCCACACATAGGAAGGCACAGCAAGCCTTGCGCTGAGTATGAAAGTACTGTAACTTCCGTAACTGGCTGAAAATATTAACTAACACCTAACGCATGTGCAATATCTATCTACTTGTCAACCGCCAACCCCCACCGCAATAACTTATAAAGTATATTAACCCCTAATCCGCCTTTAACCCATATCACAATAAACCTAATAAATGTATTAACGCCTAATCCGCCATTAACCCACATCGCAATAAACCTAATAAATCTATTAACCCCTAATCCGACATTAACCCATATCGCAATAAACCTAATAAACATATTAATCCCTAAACAGCCAAACCCCACAACGTAATTAACCTAATTAATCTATTAACCCCTTAACCGCCAACCCCCTCAACGCAATGACTAAGCCAACTAACCTAACACCTCCTAAATTAACCCCAATTACCTCAATTAAAAAATATTAAGAAAAAATAACAAGCCTTGCGCTGAGTATGAAAGCAGGGCCGGCGCTTGCATACAGGCAGGCTAGGCAGCTGCCTTACGGCGCCCAAGCAGGTGGGCACAATCTTGGAGCGGCAAAACTAATATATTTAAAATATATATATTTTTTTACATTTTTATTTGTTAGTTGGTTCCTGCAGAGTGCATTAAAACATAAATCATGATATTCCAATTTCCAGCGTGCCAGCAGGAGTTTTTTAATTCAATTTAAAAACTGGCAGCAGCCAAGGGCTGAATAAATTTAATGACGGGTAATATACTGTATGTTGCGCTGCACAGCACACAATGTGTTGGCTGCCTGTCTTGGGTAAAAAAACTTAGTCTGCATGTCAAACTGTATTTTGTATGTGACTGACATGCACTCGTACAGACTAAGTTTTTTACCAGACAGGCAGCCAACACGTTGTGCGCTGCGCAGCGCAACATATATTGCCAAATAGCCCGTCATTAAATTTATTCAGGACTTGGCTGTGATGGCTGCCGCGACCCCAATGCATATAGCTAAGCCTGAAGTGTCAGCTGTAAGGTGTCGCACACGCTTTGGAGTCCACCAGGCCCCGCCCCCCGTGCAGTGATGCTTCTTGGTTTCAGAATCAGCACACACAGGGCAGGGGTGGGTTATATGTGCTGCAGGCTGCCCTCCCTTCTGTGCTCCTTTATGGCGGATTGGCGACTTTGGCTGCTGGCACGATCATCCCACTAAAGCTTCAGAGGCACTGACTGACTGGTGTGTCTAGCTGCTCCCACCCTGAGAAGTTCAGCACACTATCACAGCCTTGCAGAGCCAGCAGATTATTAACAACATGGTCACTGAGGGAGAAATGGAGGAGGTAAGTCCTCTGGGGCAGTCAGTGGCTCTATCTCTATGTTACTCACACTTTGACCCCTCATTCACGCCTGTCACTGGCAGTTGGTAATAATAAATCAATTAGATTTGGGTAATTTTATAAATATCTGTATATATATATATCTATATATACTGTGTGTATGTATATATATATATATATATATATATATATATATATATATATATATATATATATATATATATATATATATATATATATATTTTAAATACAGATACCACAAGAACAAAGAAAAATTGATAATAGGAGTTGATTAGAAAGTTGCTTAAAATGTCATGCTCTAAAAAATTTGGGTTTCATATCCCTTTAACTAGCAATAGGATGGAATGTAATCTTGGTGGGGGGGGGGGGCGTCAAAATGTATCCTCACCTGTGTGGCCAAAAATCCTAGCACTGGCCCTGTATGAAAGTACTCCCGTAACTGGCTGAAAATATTAACTAACACCTAACGCATGCGCAATATCTATCTACCTGTCAACCGCCAATCCCCACCACAATAACTAATAAAGTATATTAACCCATAATCCACCTTTAACTCATATCACAATAAACCTAATACATGTATTAACCCCTAATCCGTCATTAACCCATATCGCAATAAACCTAATAAATCTATTAACCCCTAAACCGCCAGACCCCACAAAGCAATTAACCTAATTAATCTATTAACCCCTAAACCGCCAACCCCCCGAAACAACAATTAACCTATTTAAATTACTAAACCCCCTAACCTAACACCCCTTAAATTAATTCCAGAAAGTTTATGGAGCTTATCATTAAATTTAAAGAGACATCACTGGTTAAAGTGAGAGAAAAACTGACTGAATTACAGAACCAACTTAATGAGTTTACCATACATCCAAAGTATAATGACATGGACTTAATGTTAAAAGAATCTGTTGAGAAATTTAGAATTGAATTAGATAACTTTAAACTCAAGAACTTTAACAGTGACAATGAAGATCATGTCCACAATAGGGTTTATACATGGCACACTTGCAACACTACACACCAAAACAGGTCCACATCTAGATCTAGGTCCAGAGGTAGGAACCCTACACACACCAAAGAGAAACATGTGACATTTTCAGATACAGAACATTCAGATGATGAAAGGGCACAACAGGCTGCCTCAGTTTCCTCTATACAATTGCCAACTCAGGTGGAGTAGTCAGTTAGATTTGAACAGCCAATAGGATTTCAGTAGCTCTCATCCTATTGGTTGATTTGAATTTGAAGAATCAAATCAGCCAATAGGAATGCAAGGTATGCCATATTTAAACACGTACCTTGAATTCAATCCTCAGTGTGCGGCGGTGATTATACGAAAAGGATCTCCACGCTCGATGGATCCTCGGTTGCTGGTCTTATGTTCTCCGCTCATCTCCGCTCTGCGTCGGCTTGGTCCTGGATGAAGATAGAAGACGTTTCCACGATGGAAGAAGACTTCACCGCTTGGAAAAGGACCTTCTCCGCCGGACTTCAGGAACAGTGAGTACTTATTTCAGGGTTAGAGTTAGGATTTTTTTTTATTTTTGGGGGGTTTGTTTTTTTTAGAATAGGGATTTTGGGCAGTGTAAAAGAGCTGAATGCCCTTTTAAGAGCAGTAAAAGAGCTGAATGCCCTTTTAAGGGCAATGCCCATACAAATGCCCCTTTAGGGGCAATGGGTAGTTTAGGATTTTTTAGTGTTAGGTTTTTTTATTTTGGGGGGTTTGGTGGGTGGGGGTTTTACTGTTAGAGGGGGGACTTAGTATTTTTAAGGTAAAAGAGCTGGTTAACTTAGGGCAATGTCCTACAAAAGGCCCTTTTAAGGGCTATTGGTAGTTTAGCATTAGATTAGGGGGTGTTTTTATTTTGGAGGGGCTTTTTTCATAGGGATTAGGTTTAATTTTATTTTTGATCATTTGGTTTATTATTTTATGTAATGTTCGATTTTTTTATTTTTTGTAATCTTAGATAAATTTAATTTTAGGTATTTTTATTTTTAAGTAATGTTAGCTTTTTAATTTTAATTGTAATTTAGCATTTTTTAATTTAGGTAATCGGGGTTAATTTAGGGGGTGTTAGGTTAGGGAGGATTAGTAATTTAATTACTTATTTGCGTTGTGGGGGTTTGGCAAGTTAGGGGTTAATAGATTTATAAGGTTTGTTGCGATGTGGGTAATGGCGGATTAGGGGTTAATAGTTTTAATAGATACTTTGTGTTGTGGGGGGTTGGCGTATTAGGGGTTAATACTTTTATTAGGTAGATTGCGATGTGGGTGAATGGTGGAGTGGGGTTAATACATTTATTAGGTAGATCGCAATGTGGGTGAATGGCGGATTAGAGGTTAATACATTTATTAGATAGTTTGCGATGTTGGGGTTGGCGGATTTAGGGGTTAATACATATATTAGGTAGTTTGCGATGTGGATGAATTGCGGATTAGGGGTTAATAGCTTAATTAGGCATATTGCGTTGTGGGGAGTTGTCGGTTTAGGGGTTAATACTTTTATTGTTAGTTTCGATATGGGGTGATGGCGGATATAGGGGTTTTATGTGTGCTTTATTTTTGGGAGGCGTGTTAGACTTTTAAGGGAGATTTTACATTTTTTTTAAAAAATTTAGGCGCTGGCAGTTTTTAACGTGCCGTAAGCCACTGGCGACTCCAGAAATGAGTATTTATGCACATTTCTGGACATCGCTAGTTTATTCGACATACGCCACTTTATGAACTGCCAGCACCGTATATGTGATTCCCAAATGTGTGAGGTAAAATTATGGGCGATGCGGGTTTCAGTAGTTACGCTGAAGCCTGCACCACATATGTAATGTCGCCCACAGAGTTTTAACCCAAGACCCTGAATGCATTAGTAAGGGGCCCAATCAAAGCCAGGACCTCTGTCTGAGAGCCTGATGATCAAGCTGAGGAATATGCTGAGTTGATGACAAGAGGCATATGTGTGTAGCTGCTAATTACCAACTAGCTCGCTGTGGTGCATTTACTTCCCATGATCCCGCTGAAGGGATACCAAGAGTAGAAAGTAAATTTGATAATAGAAGTAAATTAAAAAGTCTCTTAAACTGCATGCTCTATCTGAACAATAAGCAGTTTAATTTTGACTTGCATATCCCTTTAAATGCTGCTTTTCAGAAGATCCACATACAAAATACGTGTTTTAAATCCATTTGAAACTGTCAATATCCTAGCAAAATGTGTAATGTTTTGCAGTCCAGGGAAATACTCATTGAATACCTAATTAGGAAGAGAAATAAATTGGCTTCTGCCCTGACTAAACATTTTAAACAATCACTTTTGATTGTGGAACATTGATGGACCCCTTTTCAAGTTTGTACTACACATAAATAAAACGTTTATGGGGAATTACATTTTGATTTTAATGTTCCTTTAATTATTTATTAAAAATATACCACCTATTTATGCTAAGCTAATTACAAGGAAAGTCTACAGAATTATGGTCTCTGCCATCAGCTGCAGTGCACCTGTACAGTTTCCCTGCAGTACCACTTTGCTATTGCTTCTCTGTCAGCTGTACTTTATTAAGCACCTGCATGTTAGATAATGATGGTATCACAAACCTGTTGTGCTTCTTGTTTTACAACAGCTCAATGTCGATTTAGTCATTTACTTGGTGTTACTAGGATGCCCTGTTCCTGTGGAGTTAAAAGAAGCAGCCAGCTCAGGCTCTGATAATTAAGTTATCACTCTGTGCCATGCCTAGATACCAATCTTCCTTGCACCTTGCAACATCACAATCCATGCCGCCCACGGTTGAGATGATTTCCCAGTAGAATGAATTCAACAGCTTAAAGACAACATCTTGTAGGCGTCAGGTAACAGTATCACACTGCTGTATGTATCACAGTGTGCAGGCAGGAAAATAGGGAGGGACAGTACTAGTGTGTATAATCTTTATGTATAACAAATGCCATGTAGAATTACTGCTGTTACAAGACAGCTTCTGTTCACAGGTGCAATTTGTGATATATAATAGAAGTAACAAATTACTGATGTCACTTTTTACAAAGCACTTTGTACCATCTGCAGGGATGATTTGTATAAGTCTGAAACTGCCATCTCCTGCAGATCATTGTATACATGTTTGTCATTTCAGATACTGAAGGCAAAAATTTTCCTTGACAGTTTATAGTGATGATAATACCACTTACTGACTGAATAGGTAGCTTTGCAGGTATCGTTATCATACTGTTTGAGATGGCAGATGTTTTTCTAGTTAAGTCACAATGCAAATCAAAAGTGGGCCTGTGTGACCCTTGTAAGACTCCCCTTTTAGGTAGCATGAAACAAATTCCCATTTCAACCACCAGAAAAATATATATTTATTAAAGCGCAAGAACAAACGCTATACTCTTCTCCTTCCCAAGTTAAACATTTAGTACCAGATTATACTTCAAGCGCAAAACTGCAGGTGGTATTGAGCATAAACATAGCTGGGGCAAAGTCTATACCCCTTGCAGTTTTGCTTTATAAGTGCATAGTTAATATTTATTGTGCACACAGTAGTATAGTGTGTGTTACACTATTCATGTTGGATAGCGCAGGAGAGTAACTTCCTTCAGATAATAGATTTCTATGAGGGACCACAATAAAATTCATGTTGGATAAAGCTCAAGTACAAGGCAAATGGAGAGCAAAAATCCTGTTCCAAAGTGGAATTTTTGGTTAAGTTCTTTGCTATACACTTTTCATGTTTTTGAATGCACAACAGCACGTAATAACAGTTAAAGGGACAGTCTAGACCAAAATAATTTTTTAGGATTCAGATAGGGTATGTAATTTTAAACAACTTTCCAATTTACTTTAGTCATTAATTTTGCTTTGTTCTCTTGGTATTCTTAGTTAAAAACTAAACCTAGGAGGTTCATATGTTAATTTCTTAGACCTTGAAGGCCGCCTCTCATCTGAATGCATTTTGACAGTTTTTCACCATTAGAGTGTGTTAGTTCATGTGTGTCATATAGATAACACTGTGCTCACGCACATGGAGTTACCTGGGAGTCAGCACTGATTGGCAAAAATGCAAATTTCTCAAAAGAACTGAAATAAGTGGGCAGTTTGCATAGGCTTAGATACAAGATAATCACAGAGGTATAAAGTATATTAATAAAACTGTATTGGTTATGCAAAACTAAGATATGGCTAATAAAGGGATTATCTATCTTTTAAAACAATAAAAATTCTGGTGTAGACTGTCCCTTTAATACCTGGTTTTCAAAAGCATTAAAAGACAAAGTGCTATTTTGGATTGCTCTCAAGTGCAACACTTGTGAAATTAGTGTAATGAGCATGCTAGTACCGATTCCCATTGAACGTATAGGGATCACTATACACTATACATTACATTATACACTATACACTATACATTACATTATTGTATCCAAGTATTGGATACAATAAAAGTGGTTTGATTAAAGATTTTAACCAACCAATACCCAAAGGTGGGCTTGATTACAAGTGGAGTGCAAAAGTAATAGCCCGATATTGAGTGCTAACTCCACTCAAGTTAAATCAACAGTGCTCCTATTCTTGCGCTTGTATTACAAGTTGAAAGTAAAAGATTAGTGCGAGAGCAAAAGCCTCAGGTGCGCTAACATCTGGAGGTCGGATAGCGCTCCACTTGTTATGTGGGCCTGTGTGTTTCAAGAGGCTGAACACAAAATAATGTGCTGTTCGCTTTCAATTGCACACAAATTGTAATTTGTCACTTATTGTGCCCCTTTTGAGAACTCAAAGGCCACACATGAGGCCTTTTAAAAGAAGTAGTGTATGTAAATATTTGTAATAATGTTTTTAATGAGGTGGTTACGCTATTACAGAATGAAGACTATTGAGAGAATACAATGAAACTATGTGTATGCTATTTTATTGGAACATTAACAAACGTTAATTAACATGTTGAAAACAAATCTCCCGTCTAAACTGGTGAAGTACATTTGTATAACTCTTAACGCTTGAACTACACTATCTATCTACAAGGGATTTCTTGTGCAATGCCGCCCGCTGCTCCAGCACAACCAGTATGGATGGAGCAGGGTATGTTCGTCACCTTGAAAGAGCGAGTGTCTGAGGTTATGAAGAGGCAAAAGAAGCAGTTTCTGCTTCTTAACCCCTTAATGACCACAATGTACCCTGTATGTCACTGGTCATTAAGGTTTTTTTTCAGGACATAATAGCACAAGTCTAGCAAGAAGACGCAATTAATACCCTCCCTCCAGCAGGCTTTTTGGAATAGAGCAGTCTCAACGCTGGTGGCAAGACCGCGCTTTAAAACAATCAAGTCCCAAATAAAGGCCAGTGACATACAGGGTACGTCGCTGGTCCTTAAGGGGTTAAATATGATACAGCAGGCTCGCTTATGCAAATCTGCACCACATAGCCCAGAAATCTGCGATTACAGCTTAATAAATCTAGCCAAGTGTATACATGTTTGAGTCTGTGATGTGCAGATGGTTGTCACATGATAACATTTTGAAATTTGCCAGTAATAAATCTATTGTTCATTGTTGTGTTTTTGTGCATTGTTTTTTTATTATGAAATTCTATTGTATTTTACGGTACTCATATTAACTGTATTTTGTATTAAAAATGTTTATCTTGCTGGTTCGCTCATGTGCCCCTATGGTCACAGTTTTCCATCACACAGCAATCTCCTATTTACATTCCTGTACTGTCTTGAGAAAAACTACCATGCATGAACAGTGCACTTGCATGCAGATGTTTTTTTATTCCAAAGCACACATAAAGAACTAGTGTACACGTTCCTCAAACTTGTAAACGTTGGATTGTTTTTGATTTAAGAAACATTTTGTTATGTTATATTCAAAACAATTTCCCCAAAAAGTATTTAAAAAAAGTTTATATTGCCATAGCCTTCACTGTGACTTTCAAAAATGTTATTAAATAATATTTTTTGCGTTTGCAACTTGCTAGAAATAGATGGAAATGCTAGTTATTATCCCTCTTCCCATGTAGTGATCTAAGACAATGTCCAACAGATGAATTTGATGATGATTAATGACCTTGTACCATCCCCTTTAAATTCATTTTATATGGCTTCTTAACAACATAGCGGTCACAATTGTGTGTCATTTCCAAAAATACATTTGTGAAAGACTGCAGCTGTAAGAAATCAGCCATTATTCAGGTACATGCTCTTCGCTGGCATCTTATAAGGCAACATTAATGCTCGGAATTACCTTTTAGCTGTCATTGCTTTAGAACAGATTAAGATTACTGCCTGCTTTATAGGGTCTGAAAACATTTGTATCCTTGCGGGTCCTATTTCAGGGCCATTAGATTTATTATCTCCCAGAGTACTGGAGCTGCATCTATTTTTTTTTCTCTGCTGTTACAAAGCTAAAAGCCAGAACCACTTCCTAATAGAGCAGACAAAGGAAATGCTTGTCTTTGGGTTTCCTGTTGGCTCAGCGTGAAATGCAGAGGTTACCAGCCTAATGGCTACAATAAAATCAGCCTCTAAGCTGGGGGTAAGAAGCTCCTAGTTTCACATAATTTAACTAGTCTAAGCATGACAAACTGTATTAATATATCTGCCTAAAATAGCCGTGCATTACACCGCAGGACAAAAGCAATCCTTTATACTAAAGCTACAGTGATCTGCAATATATGAGGATTGCACAGAATCAATATATATATATTGCCTCAGTGATATGTTACAGTATTATAGCAAGCAGCAGCTGAGGTGGTTACTGACATGGTTATAATCAACTTCTGCAATAAAATCCACATTATACAGCACATATTGTTTAAGATATGTAAAGTGCTTTAGCTACTGGAATAATAAAGTAGGATTATAAATATGTGATCCCTCTTATAGGGACTATATATCTGTGCTTTTATGTCAGTGCATTGTTAATCTCTATATATCTACAGAGCACTAAAATGTGATTAAGTTCCACAAAACTCAATTGCTTTCAACTGGGGTGAAGAAGAAATCAATGAATTAAAGAGACAGTAGTCATTTTTTTATTTATTATATCTAATGAAGGACATTTTTTGTAAAGCAGGTTTTATACAAAAAAAACATATATATAAGTATTCAATGTAAAGACATATGGGGATTATAGAAGATAAATAAAAATGTACCAACATTTTAAACATGGAGGCCTATTTATCAAAGGTCATGTGGACCTGATCTGACAGTGCGGATCAGGTCTGCAAGACCTCACTGAACGCGGAGTGCAATACGCTCTCTGTAAGCTGCTGGTGCAACGCTGCCCCCTGCAGACTCAGGGAGGTGTCAATCAACCCGATCGTACTCGATTGTGTTAAATTATGGCGATTCCTGTCCGCCTGCTCAGAGCAGGCAGACAGGGTTATGGAGCAGCGGTCTTTAGACTGCTGCTTCATAACTGCTGTTTCTGGCGAGTCCGAACACTCACCAGAAACACAGGCCCACAAGCTCCATATGGAGCTTGACAAATGGGCCTCATAGACTCAGCTATTTACCACCTTTACAGCATCTCAGTGGTGACCTCTGGTACTATACTGGAGTTTCCATGCTGGGCAGTGAACTTGTACCAGTGACAATGCAACAATTAAATGATGAGCCAAATCTTCTGAAAAAGTGAATAATGAGGTTTGTCTTTAATCATGGTAATGATGTTGCAAAATGATCATGGGTATCAGAAATGACACAAGATGGGGGATATGCATACTAAGAGGAGCTTCCCCTATAAATTCCCAGGATGCCCTTCTGTGCTCAAAGACTAAACTCTAGGGGGTCAATTTATCAAGCTCCGTATGGAAAACAGACCGCCGCTCAATAACTTGGCCGTCTGCTCTGAGGCCCCAGACAGAAATCAACCCGATCGAATATGATCGGGTTGATTGACATCCCCTGCTAGCGGCCGATTGGCTGCAAATCTGCAGGAAAAATGCCGACATCGTATTTTGCGATGTGCAGCGGACATGATACGCTACATTGTATCATATCTGCTCGCACTTACATAAATATACCCCTAGATCAGTGATTTCCAAACTTGTCACTGCCCCCTTTGTTTTTTTAACTCCCCCTCACCACCCCCTAACATAACCCATAATAATAATAGTCAGACCAGGGGCCCCATTTACTAGAGCATTTACTAGAGCACGAATGGACAAGGTTTGCTTCTGGGAACCTTGTCCGCTGGGCATTGTGGCAAGCAGCATCCACGCCGCCTGCTCTCACATGATTGTCATCTGATCAGGATGATTTAACTCTGCAAGCCTTGAGGTAGGGAAAGGGTAAGTAGCAATGATCTTAAATGGTTTGATGCAGTGGCGGCTGGTGAATTTTTAGGATGGGGTGCACAAGACCCTGCCCCTATTAGAAAGCCACGCCCCTTTGAAAAAAACACTCCCCGTTTAAAAAAAAACCACACCCCTTTTAACAAGCCACACCCATTTTTAAAAGCCACACCCCTTTGTGAAAGTCACGCACATCAAATGGCCCCACCCATTTGAACCAGCAGTGTTTTTGGTCATCGTCTTCTTGAAATATCCAGCCTCGGCCTGGTGGTAACTTCAACTGAAGTTTGTGACTGATTCCTCAACATTATTCTCAAGTATCTGCTGATATTGAGTGGAATCCATGAGACCCTCAACAATATTCCCAGTAGTACAGGTCTTTGGAGGTGGTCTGTGTGCTGTTTTTGACCGTTCTTATCATCCTTTGCCTATCCGATATTTTACTTGGCCTGCCACTTCTGGCCTTAACAAGAACTGTGCCTGTGGTCTTCCATATCCTCACCATGCTGACTATGTTCCTCACAGTGGACACTGACATCTTAAATCTATGCAATAGCTTTTTGTAGCCTTCCTCTAAACCATGATGTTGAACAATCTTTGTTTTTAGGTCATTTGAGAGTTGTTTTGTGGCCCCCATGTTGCCACTCTTCAGAGGAGAGACATAGAGAACAACTTGCAATTGGCCACCTTAAAACCTTTTCTCATGATTGGATACACCTGTCTATGAAGTTTAAGGCTTAATGGGCTCACCAAACCAATTTTGTCTTCCAATTAATCAGTGCTAGGTAGTTACAGGTATTCAAATCAACAAAATAACAAGGGTGCACAAATGTATGCACCTGTCAAATTTTGTTTTGATGCATATTGCACATTTTCTGTTAATCCAATAAACCTAATTTCACTACTGATTTTTTACTGTGTCCTTCATTTATTTGATAGATCAAAATGAAATTACTGATCCAAACAGCCAATTATTTATAACTGAAAATCATGGAAATTGTCAGATGTGCCTAAACTTTTGCATACAACTGTATATGATTTCATGCACTCAAACTGTATTAAAGTAATGTACTCAGATATGAAATATATTTTTATGAAATGTAACATCATCAATTATATATAAATACTATGCTCCAATACAGCTCACAGGCAGGATATCTAAAAAATATACAAAGGGAACATTTGTTAAAGTTTAAGCTTCAAAAGATTCTTTACTTCATCGCTTAATGAGATTAGATCTCTACAAACAAGATAACTATGTTACCTCTCTGGGGTGACAGAGAAACAATTCTGTACTTTAGTTCTTCAGGAAAGTAAGTAATTATCCCTTGTATGATATACAAATGATGAGACTAACAATACTTTTGAAGGTGTGAATCCAGATATACGTCTGGAAAGGTTTTCTAGCTCAGAATCGATGCAAGCATGTAGAAGACCAAATTTCATATGAAATGACTTGTACCTAATTTTCAAAGGCCTAGATTTAGAGTTTGGCGGTAGCCGTCAAAACCAGCGTTAGAGGGTCCTAACGCTGGTTTTTACCGCCCGCTGGTATTTAGAGTCAGTCAGGAAAGGGTCTAACGCTCACTTTGCAGCCGCGACTTTTCCATACCGCAGATCCCCCCACGCTATTTGCGTATCCTATCTTTTCAATGGGATCTTTCTAACGCCGGTATTTAGAGTCGTGGCTGAAGTAAGCGTTAGAAATCTAATGACAAAACTCCAGCCCCAGAAAAAAGTCAGTAGTTAAGAGCTTTCTGGGCTAACGCCGGTTTATGAAGCTCTTAACTACTGCTCTAAAGTACACTAACACCCATAAACTACCTATGTACCCCTAAACCGAGGCCTCCCCACATCGCCGCCACTCTATTAAAATTTTTTAACCCCTAATCTGCCGCTCCGTACACCGCCGCAACCTACATTATCCCTATGTACCCCTAATCTGCTGCCCCTAATACCGCCAACACCTACATAATATTTATTAACCCCTAATCTGCCGCCCCCGCTATCGCTGACCCCTGCATATATTTTTAACCCCTAATCTGCCGCTCCGTACACCGCCGCAACCTACATTATACCTATGTACCCCTAATCTGCTGACCCTAACACAGCCGACCCCTATATTATATTTATTAACCCCTAATCTGCTGCCCCCAATGTCGCCTCCACCTACCTACAATTATTAACCCCTAATCTGCCGACTGGACCACACCGCTACTATAATAAATGTATTAACCTCTAAAGCTAAGTCTAACCCTAACACTAACACCCCCCTAAATTAAATATAATTTAAATCTAACTAAATAAATTAACTCTTATTAAATAAATTATTCCTATTTAAAGCTAAATACTTATCTGTAAAATAAACCCTAATATAGCTACAATATAAATTATAATTATATTGTAGCTATTTTAGGATTAATATTTATTTTACAGGCAACTTTGTAATTATTTTAACCAGGTACAATAGCTATTAAATAGTTAATAACTATTTAATAGCTACCTAGTTAAAATAATTACAAAATTACCTGTAAAATAAATCCTAACCTAAGTTACAATTAAACCTAACACTACACTATCAATAAATTAATTAAATAAAATACCTACAATTATCTACAATTAAACCTAACACTACACTATCAATAAATTAATTAAATACAATACTTACAAATAAATACAATTAAATAAACTAACTAAAGTACAAAAAATAAAAAAGAACTAAGTTACAAAAAATAAAAAAATATTTACAAACATTAGAAAAATATTACAACAATTTTAAACTAATTACACCTACTCTAAGCCCCCTAATAAAATAACAAAGACCCCCAAAATAAAAAAATGCCCTACCCTATTCTAAATTAAAAAAGTTCAAAGCTCTTTTACCTTACCAGCCCTGAAAAGGGCCATTTGCGGGGCATGCCCCAAATAATTCAGCTCTTTTGCCTGTAAAAAAAACATACAATACCCCCCCCCAACATTACAACCCACCACCCACATACCCCTAATCTAACCCAAACCCCCCTTAAATAAACCTAACACTAAGCCCCTGAAGATCTTCCTACCTTATCTTCACCATGCCAGGTTCACCGATCCGTCCACCGAAGTCTTTATCCAAGCCTCCGAAATCTTGATCCAAGCCCAAGCGGGGGCTGAAGAGTGACGTCCATACTGAAGTCTTGATCCAAGCGGGCAGAAGAGGACATCCGGACCGGCAAACATCTTCATCCAAGCTGCATCTTCTATGTTCTTCAATCCGATGACGACCGGCTGATCTTCAAGACCTCCAGCGCGGATCCATCCATCTTCACCGACGACTTCCCGACGAATGACGGTTCCTTTAAGGGATGTCATCCAAGATGGCGTCCCTCGAATTCCGATTGGCTGATAGGATTCTATCAGCCAATCGGAATTAAGGTAATGGAATCAGCCAATCAGATTCAAGTTCAATCCGATTGGCTGATCCAATCAGCCAATCAGATTGAGATCGCATTCTATTGGCTGTTCCGATCAGCCAATAGAATGCGAGCTCAATCTGATTGGCTTTTTTTTCAAACAGGAGACAATAAAAACAATAAAAACAAGAAAAATGACTATTAAGTTAATCCCTTAAGATATTATCAGTAGGAAGTATATATAAATATATATATATATATATATATATATATATATTTATATTTAATATTATGACCATGTCTAATATTTAAATTAATATACAAGAATCCATACTCTTCAGTATACCCATGTCTAGTCTTAAAATATACATGCTCAGTTAAATTATATAATAACATATATATTAACCAAATGATTAATCAAAGCTGCGAAATAATAAGTATCTTGAATGTACATTTATGACAATATATATATTCCTGGATTTAAAGAACCTTCCACTCTATAGAGAAATAAAACCACATCTCAATTATTGTTGCCCTAGCCCCCAGTGTTCGATATTAGGCAATGCAGCCAAAGGCCGTGGCAACATTAAGATAAATACACCAACATTTTACTTTCTACAAAAGAAGATTATTTCTATTACACTAGTGCTTAATAATTAACTTCAACGGTAAAGATTAAAACAGAATGTTGATAACTCAAGTACAATTTTTGTAAATTAAGTCAATCCGCCTGTCTTTTTTTGAGGCAAATAAATCAATAACATTTTCAGTGAATGTAGGCATGTCATTGATCAATTGTTTTTCAATTGTGAGTATGGCTAGAGCAGTCAGTCTTTCCTCAGTCATGGTGCTCCTTAGAAATGTCTTAACTCGTTTTAAAGTTGAGAAACATCTCTCAGCCTCAGCAGTTGTCACGGGAATAGTTGAAATAATTTGCAACAGTTTGTAGGTCTCTGAGAAAGTACTGTCCAAGTTATTTTCTATTACAAACTGTAGAAGACTGATGGCACCATTCATATTTCGGAAATCTGGTCTTCTGTAAATTACTCCTAGTTCAGTTTTCAGGCGATCTTTCTGTAATGTGTGATCAACCGCTGATGTTTGTTCAAGAAGCTGATTTGGAAACATTTTCTCGTAATCCGCAAATTTTTCCGCTTGGAGGAGAGAAACAGCCGAGTAGTGAGTTATAAAAGAAAATCTATCTTTTACTTGATTTGTGATAACATCGCATATCTCTTTAGCTGCCACAATCTGAGCAATGTGAATATTTTCTCTCTTCCTTTTCCTAGAAGTTTCCTCTGTTTCTGATATCTTCATGGTCACTGTGTCCATTCTATTCCTTTCGTTTTCCATTGTCTGCTGGAAAGTGTTAATATGTTTTCGAATAAGTGCCGCATCTGTTTGTGTTTTGTGAAGTTGGTTGTATAACACATCTACATGTGGCATAATATTGTGAAAAACTGTAAGCCAAAACACGAATACCGAGTCTTGTAACATACGCCGAATAGCCCCTGCTTGATTTATAGCTATTTCTTTTTTCGATGTTGACTCTATTTTTTCCATGCATTCAATTAACTGTTCCCTGTTTTCAAAAACTGTATTTACGGTTCGACTCTTGAAATTCCACCTGGTGGCTGAACCATGAGGTATCCTTCTTCTAACAGTTTCATCTAGAATAGCTATCCTTTGTGGCGAGTTACTAAAAAAGTTAGTAATGTCACTTAGATTTGAAAAAAATACTCGAACTTGTTGATTTTGACTGCTTGCTTGGCTGACAATTAAATTGAGTTGATATGCATAGCAATGCACAAAATGTGCATTCTTGTAGGTACGTTTAATTATAGCCTGAACACCTGCATGCTGACCACTCATCACGCTTGCACCGTTGTAACTCTGCGATATCAGTTTCTCTGGGTTGTCTATAACTTTTTCCAAAGTAGCTTGAATACACGTAGCTAAAAATTCTGCATCATGTCCAGCTGGATTAGTGAATTCCCAGAATCTCTCAACCGGTTGTCCGTTACCTATAATGTATCTAAAAACAACAACCAATTGGAAGGCAGATGAAACATCAGTAGTTTCATCTGCTATCACTGCTACAAAACTTGCATTTGAGATTTCCTTCTTTATTTGGTTCTGGCAAACAGTAAGCATACAGTCTAATAAATTGTTTTGAATTTCTTTTGACGTTCCTTTAAAAACAGTAGCACTAGCGAGATGTTCTTTTAGAGATGCATCAAGCTCTGCTGAGAAGTTTATAAAACCTCTGAAAATGCCTGGATTTAATGAATCATCACGTTCGTCATGTCCTCGAAGTGCAAGCTCAAATGCGCCGCAAAATAAAATACAATTAATTATTTTGGAAAGAACATAGCGATTTTTCGTTACTTGCTCATTATGTTTTTTAATATTCAAACGATATGCACTGTCAAGTTGTTGCCGAATATCAACCCTTCCTAGCAAATTAAACTCTAATGTGGAGTTTAAATGTGATTGGGAGCAATTATGTTTATTGGTTTTTTGACTTAAATGTGATAAATCAGCGACACCATAACTCACCCAGCTTGAATCCCCACTTTGTTTTGCAAACAGGAGACAATAAAAACAAAAGAGCCTGTTAGATAATTCACAACCACAAATCCATGGATATTTATTATATACATCGGGTTTTAATTCTCTTTTGTAATCTCTAGTTTTACATTTTGTCACCTGGGTAAGGTTAAGCATAGGTGTTGGCCTGAGCATTTTAATTTAAATGTTTCTTTCAATGGGCAACGTTGAAAAATGTAATTGCTTTAGCTCAGACACACTAATTTTACTAAGTGCCATCTTAACTGTTAGTTTACACACAAAGAACAGTCCTTTGCTCTTATCTAATATATAACTTGTAGGTAGGTAGCTCTGCAGCTGTTAGAAAATATACAACTCAACTTAAAGTAATAGTTTAAAAGTTTGGCGGTTGTTATGTAATATATAACTTGTAGGTAGGTAGCTCTGCAGCTGTTAGAAAATATATTAAAAGTTTAATAGGTTTGTGGTTGTTATGTAATATATAACTTGTAGGTAGCTCTGCTGCTCTGCAGCTGTTAGAAAATATACAACTCAACTAGAAGTAATAGTTTAATAGTTTGGGGGTTGTTATGTAAAATATAACTTGTAGGTAGGTAGCTCTGCAGCTGTTAGAAAATATATTAAAAGTTTAATAGTTTTGTGGTTGTTATGTAATATATAACTTGTAGGTAGGTAGCTCTGCAGCTATTAGAAAATATACAACTTAACTTGCAGTAATAGTTTAATAGTTTGGTGGTTGTTATGTAATATATAACTTGTAGGTAGGTAGCTCTGCAGCTGTTAGAAAATATACAACTCAACTTGAAGTTATAGTTTAATAGTTTGGCGGTTGTTATGTAATATATAACTTGTAGGTAGGTAGCTCTGCAGCTGTTAGAAAATATATTAAAAGTTTAATAGTTTTGTGGTTGTTATGTAATATATAACTTGTAGGTAGGTAGCTCTGCAGCTATTAGAAAATATACAACTCAACTTGCAGTAATAGTTTAATAGTTTGGCAGTTGGTATGTAATATATAACTTGTAGGTAGGTAGCTCTGCAGCTGTTAGAAAATATACAACTCAACTTGAAGTTATAGTTTAATAGTTTGGCGGTTGTTATGTAATATATAACTTGTAGGTAGGTAGCTCTACAGCTGTTAGAAAATATATTAAAAGTTTAATAGTTTTGTGGTTGTTATGTAATATATAACTTGTAGGTAGGTAGCTCTGCAGCTATTAGAAAATATACAACTCAACTTGCAGTAATAGTTTAATAGTTCGGCGGTTGTTATGTAATATATAACTTGTAGGTAGGTAGCTCTGCAGCTGTTAGAAAATATACAACTCAACTTAAATTAATAGTTTAATAGTTTGGCGGTTGTTATGTAATATATAACTTGTAGGTAGGTAGCTCTGCAGCTGTTAGAAAATATACAACTCAACTTAAATTAATAGTTTAATAGTTTGGCGGTTGTTATGTAATATATAACTTGTAGGTAGGTAGCTCTGCAGCTGTTAGAAAATCTACAACACTAGTAGGCAACGGCAAGTAGTTTTGCGGTGCTGGTTGTTATAAAATATATTGCAGGCAGCTGTTAGAAAATATCAACTACAACTAATAGGTAATATCTTATAATAATTATAATAATATAGCTCACTAGAGATAAAATATAAAATGTTAAATATGCCGGTTTACTGCCTAATTTTAGTATCAGCAGCAGCACAGCAGTTTTTTTAAAAAAAACTTTTACCTTTTTTTGCAAAACTGCTAATCTGCTAAAATACTTAAATTAAATGTATTAATGGTAAGCAACCGTGACAGCCGTCAACGGTCAACAACTAGTAGTATCAACAGCAGCACAGCAGTTAACTGCTTTTTTGTTAAAAAAAACTTTGTTCTTTTTTTGCAAAACTTCTAATTGCAATCTACTAATTAATCTGCTAAAATACTTAAATTAAATGTATTAATGGTAAGCAACCGTGACAGCCGTCAACGGTCAACAACTAGTAGTATCAACAGCAGCACAGCAGTTAACTGCTTTTTTTGTTAAAAAAAACTTTGTTATTTTTTTGCAAAACTTCTAATTGCAATCTGCTAATAAATTTGCTAAAATACTTAAATTAAATGTATTAATGGTAAGCAACCGTGACAGCCGTCAATGGTCAACAACTAGTAGTATCAACAGCAGCACAGCAGTTAACTGCTTTTTTTGTTAAAAAAAACTTTGTTCTTTTTTTGCAAAACTTCTAATTGCAATCTGCTAATTAATCTGCTAAAATACTTAAATTAAATGTATTAATGGAAAGCAACCGTGACAGCCGTCAACGGTCAACAACTAGTAGTATCAACAGCAGCACAGCAGTTAACTGCTTTTTTTGTTAAAAAAAACTTTGTTCTTTTTTTGCAAAACTTCTAATTGCAATCTGCTAATTAATTTGCTAAAATACTTAAATTAAATGTATTAATGTTTAATGGTAAGCAACTGTAACAGCCGTCAACGGTCAACAACTAGTAGTATCAACAGCAGCACAGCAGTTAACTGCTTTCTGTATTTGTAAAAAAAAAAAATTACTTCCCAAAGTAATCCCAAATTACTCCACTAAACTTACTGACTAAAGCCAATTGTTTTAAGAGAGAACTACCACTCTACCTAAGTACTCTAAATGTTAAGTTAAAACACAAAATGAACTGTTTTTTCTCACACACACTGGTGTCTGTCTCACTGACTCACTCTCTAGTCTCTACTAGTACTAAGTAATCTCAACTCTGTTGTGTAATTTTAAGTTAATTTAGTTAACTAACTAACTACAGTTAGTTTAAAAGTTTAAACTAAACTAATAAGTTCAGCAGCTGCAGGCCAGCAGCAAAATAAGGCCCACTGCCCAGTACTAAGGCTTAAGCTAACTATTTGCAAAATTATCAATTAATGTAATCTGTAAGTCTGTTATTCAATTTCTGTCAGTGTCAGCACTCACGTCTGCAGCCAGCAAGGGCTAAATCGTTCTTTTTTTACTGAGAGGAAAGTTGAACATAACAGGTCAGACTGAGCTCTGTAAACAAGGCTCCTATCCGCTCAACGGCTATCTCCTCAATGAGATTTTCGCGCCGTTAAGGGGGAGGAGCCTTGTGGGGGCGGTCACCTGACGCTACTAGCGTATCAGAGGCGAGACTCAGCCATCAGGCAGACTGTGGGAGGAGCCAGAGCACAGGCTGAAGTCAGCTCGCACACTTCAGCCTGTGCGAATAGGGCTCTATTACCAGTGCCGGGCTGGGAGGAGCAACGCCTGCACAGTGATGCATAGAGATCACTGTGCAGGATAGGGTTTTGCTTGATCGCACGTGCGATCAGTGTCTGGTGTGCACAGTGCACACACTCGCACAGTGAGAGCAGCCCGAGGAGGAGACGCTAGTAACTGATGCGGTCTGGTCTACGCTGGTGACGTCAGCGTCAGGCAGCTGAGCCTGAGCTCTGGTTCTGCTCTGTGTCCTAGCTCCCTCCTGCTTCAATCTATCTTACAGTCTATATTAATGGTGTGGTAGTGGCTACAGACAGTAACAAAAAACAGAGCCTACATCATGTATATATTATAATAAATAATAAAATAACACACACACACTAATAAAAAAAAAAAATTAAACAAAAAATGTAAACAATTTTTTTTTTGCTGAATTTTTTTTTTTTTTGCCCCATTTTTTTCCCTCCTTGCCCCCTGGGGGGTTCACGTGCGAATGTACACAAATGGAGGAGCCTCCACTGGGTTGATGGTCACTGTGCAACAGTTTTATAAACCACGTTAAGTAATTGGTTCAGTTTTTAAAATATTCCAAGCAGATGACATCAGTGTTTAAAGGCAGCATCACTGAGAGGCATTTTACTATACATTGCAGTGGATGCCGATGCTGGCAAAATATTCCAAGCAGCATCACCACCTACATTTACTATGTAAAGTAAAGGATCCCTTTTAAATATATCACCAAACAAAATAAACATGCTTATTAACCACTAAACCAACATAACCCCCCACCACAAACTCTCTCTACACTACTTAACCCCCTAACTGGCAATACCACACTGCAAACTACCCCTACACTACTTAACCCCCTAACTGCCAATACCCCATGGCAAACTACCCCTACACTACTTAACCCCCTAACAGCTAACTCCCCAAGACCCCTAACCTAAGACAATAAGTTATACAAAATAAAAAAAACACTACCATTACTTAGAAAAAATACCAAAAAAATATACATTATCAAAAATAAAAAAACAACAACCAGTGAGCATATCCTAAAACTAAAGTCCCCTTTAAAAAAAAAACACAAAAAAAACACCCTATACTAACAATAAAACCTACTAAAGGTCATTTGTCAGGCAGTGCCCTAGTTGAAGTGATTACCTCTTTTGCATAAAACAAATCCTTATACTAAAACAAAAGTAACTCCCCACCCCCCAAATAAATAAACCTATCCTAAATAAAAGATGCCCTGAATATAATATAATATAGCCGTTTTGCTAAAAAAATAAAAAAAAAACCTATCCTAAAAAAATGCCTTGAAAAGATTGAAAGATTTTTCTATTGGATGATTGTATTAAGAATTAAAAAAAAATCAGCCAATTGAAATTCAAGGGCACCCTTCTATAAGGGGAACCTTGTATTAAAGCATTGAAGAAGTCGGATGGAAGATCAGAAGAAAAGAAGACGGGTGGAAGAAGAGGACACCCCCAGAGGAGCACCGTTATGGAAGAAGAAAGAAGAGGAGTGCTCTGGAGATGCTCACCTAAGGAGCCAGTTTAATTTGGTGAGTACTAACTTTGGGGGTTTAGCGTTAGGGATTTGTAATTGGGGGGGTTAGGATAGGGTTGGCAAAAGAGCTTAATCACTGGGGGGTTCACGTGCGAATGTACACAAATGGAGGAGCCTCCACTGGGTTGATGGTCACTGTGCAACAGTTTTATAAACCACGTTAAGTAATTGGTTCAGTTTTTAAAATATTCCAAGCAGATGACATCAGTGTTTAAAGGCAGCATCACTGAGAGGCATTTTACTATACATTGCAGTGGATGCCGATGCTGGCAAAATATTCCAAGCAGCATCACCACCTACATTTACTATGTAAAGTAAAGGATCCCTTTTAAATATATCACCAAACAAAATAAACATGCTTATTAACCACTAAACCAACATAACCCCCCACCACAAACTCTCTCTACACTACTTAACCCCCTAACTGGCAATACCACACTGCAAACTACCCCTACACTACTTAACCCCCTAACTGCCAATACCCCATGGCAAACTACCCCTACACTACTTAACCCCCTAACAGCTAACTCCCCAAGACCCCTAACCTAAGACAATAAGTTATACAAAATAAAAAAAACACTACCATTACTTAGAAAAAATACCAAAAAAATATACATTATCAAAAATAAAAAAACAACAACCAGTGAGCATATCCTAAAACTAAAGTCCCCTTTAAAAAAAAAACACAAAAAAAACACCCTATACTAACAATAAAACCTACTAAAGGTCATTTGTCAGGCAGTGCCCTAGTTGAAGTGATTACCTCTTTTGCATAAAACAAATCCTTATACTAAAACAAAAGTAACTCCCCACCCCCCAAATAAATAAACCTATCCTAAATAAAAGATGCCCTGAATATAATATAATATAGCCGTTTTGCTAAAAAAATAAAAAAAAAACCTATCCTAAAAAAATGCCTTGAAAAGATTGAAAGATTTTTCTATTGGATGATTGTATTAAGAATTAAAAAAAAATCAGCCAATTGAAATTCAAGGGCACCCTTCTATAAGGGGAACCTTGTATTAAAGCATTGAAGAAGTCGGATGGAAGATCAGAAGAAAAGAAGACGGGTGGAAGAAGAGGACACCCCCAGAGGAGCACCGTTATGGAAGAAGAAAGAAGAGGAGTGCTCTGGAGATGCTCACCTAAGGAGCCAGTTTAATTTGGTGAGTACTAACTTTGGGGGTTTAGCGTTAGGGATTTGTAATTGGGGGGGTTAGGATAGGGTTGGCAAAAGAGCTTAATCACTGATGCCTTTAAGGGCATCTTTTTAGGATGTTTTTTTTTTTCTTTTAGCAAAAGAGCTATATCACTGATGCACTTTTCATGGCATCCGTTTTGGGATAGGTTTATTTAAAGATAGTTGTTTATTTTGTGGGGGTGGTGTTACTTTGGTTTTAGTATCAGGATTTGTTTTATGCAAAGAGGTAATCACTTCAACTAGGGCACTGACCGAGTATGTTTTAGTGTTAGTTTAGGGCTTTGTTTAGGGGTGGGCCATTTTTCAAGGGACTTTAGTTTCAGTATAGGTGCTACTGGTTGTGTTTTTTATTTTTGGTAATATTTTTTTAATGCTAGTGTTTTTTATTTTTGTAAAGGTTGTTTTTTTTTTGTAACTTAGGGGGTGTCCGGTTAAGAATCTTGGGGGGTCAGCTGTTAGGAGGTTAGGGGGTATTTTGTGATGAGGTTGTGGTGGATAGGGGATTAATAGTGTAGGGGTTGGGGTTAATGGGTGTTTAGGGGTTAGGAGTTTAATACCGATTTGGGGTTATGGCAGATAATGGGTTAATTGTGTAGCGGGGTGAGGTTGCGCTGGGGGTGAGGGCACATAAGGGGTTAATAGTTTAGAGGAGCATTATATGTATATATAGGGCCAGATTACAAGTGCTGCACTAATTAACGCTTCCACTCGAGCATTAATTGCGCTAGAAGTAAGCTTTTTGCTTGTGTCTGAATGTGCTCGTATTATAAGTTGAAAGTAAACAGTTTTTTTACTCATGCGCTAACCTGCTGAGCACAAAAAGCGTTCATGTATTCTCCTATAGAAGTTAATAGAGGAAAAAAAAGTATACAAAACACCCCACTCTCGCGTGAACCCGATCGTATATTCTTATGTGCACTAACCCGGCATGAAAATATAAATATTTCATATTCCAATGTTCTTCACATACAAGAATATGTTTTATTTATTCATAAATAAATATTCCTACATATATCTGATGTTTTTTTGTACAATATATACATATACTGTATATATATATAATTCCAAGTAATAGATCCACACTCGCTGGACTTGTACAGTGACGTTTCTGTACACAATAAACTATTGTTTTTTTAAAGTCCAGCGAGTGCGGATCTATTACTTGGATTTTGATATTGCTGTTCCTGACACCCTGGCTCGTATTTTAAGAGGTGAGAATGCAAATCACTATGAACTTTCGTGTATATATATATATATATATATATATATATATATATATTTATAGTGAGAGAGAGAATAGCTCATTGTGTAGTTCATTAACAAATCTACACCTAGATTACGAGTCTTGCGTTAGCCTTAAAAAGCAGCGTTGAGAGGTCCCAAAGCTGCTTTTTTCCTAACGCTGGTATTACGAGTCTTGAAATGACAGGCTCACCGCTCACTTTTTTGGCCAGACTCGAAAATACCGCAAATCCACTTACGTACAACCTCTCCTTTCAAGACTGGTACCGCATTTAAAAGTCAGTAGTTAAGAATTTTATGGGCTAACGCCGTAACATAAAACTCTTAACTAAAGTGCTAAAAAGTACACTAACACCCATAAACTACCTATTAACCCCCAAACCGAGGGCCCCCCCCCCCACATCGCAAACACTTAAAAAAAATGAACCCCTAATCTGCCGAACCGGACATCGCTGCCACTATAAACTATGTATTAACCCCTAAACCGCCGCCCTCCCGCATCGCAAACACTAGTTAAATTTTATTAACCCCTAATCTGCCGTCCCTAACATCGCCGACACCTACCTACATTTATTAACCCCTAATCTGCCGCCCCCAACATCGCCACAACTATATTAAATGTAGTTTAGGTAATTAATTTAATTATAGTGTAGTGTTAGGTGTAATTGTAACTTAGGTTAGGATTTATTTTACAGGTAAATTTGAATTTATTTTAACTAGGTAGCTATTAAATAGTTAATAACTATTTAATAACTATTGTACTTAGTTAAAATAAATACAAAGTTGCCTGTAAAATAAAAATAAACCCTAAGCTAGCTACAATGTAACTATTAGTTATATTGTAGCTATCTTAGGGTTTATTTTATAGGTAAGTATTTAGTTTTAAAAAGGAATAATTTAGTGAATAATAGGAATATTTATTTATATTTATTTAAAGTATATTTAAGTTAGGGGGGTTAGGGTTAGACTTAGATTTAGGGGTTAATAACTTTAATATAGTGGCGGTGATGTTGGGGGTGGCAGATTAGGGGTTAATAAGTGTAGGTAGGTGGCGGCGACATTGGGGGCGGCAGATTAGGGGTTAATAAATATAATGTAGGTGTCGGCGATATTGGGGGTAGTAGATTAGGGGTTCATAAATATAATGTAGGTGGCGGCGGTGTCCGAAGCAGCAGATTAGGGGTTAATAATATAATGCAGGTGTCAGCGATGTTGGGGGCGGCAGATTAGTGGTTAATAAGTGTAATATTAGGGGTGTTTAGACTCGGGGTTCATGTTAGATGTAGACATAAAAAGTATTTCCCTATTGGAATAAATGGGGCTGTGTTAGGAGCTGAACGCTGCTTTTTTGCAGGTGTTAGGTTTTTTTTCAGCGGCCTCTCCCCAATTGACTCCTATGGGGAAATCGTGCACAAGCACGTTTTGCCAGCTTACCGCTAACGTAAGCAGCGCTGGTATTGAGGTGAAATGTGGAGCAAAATTTTGCTCTTTGCTCACTTTTTTGCGGCTAACGCCGGGTTTCTAAAGTCCCGTAATACCAGCGTTACTGTGAACGGTGAGGGAAAACTGCTTGTTAGCACCGCACAGCATTACCGACAAAACTCGTAATCTAGGCGCTAGACAGGCCAGATTTGTAGATTTGTTAATGAACTACACAATGAGTTATTTTCCCTATATTTTGTGCATAGTGGAGGATTTAAAACTCACATTTTATCTCCTCTTAATTTTATATGTTGTTTTATATATATATATATATATATATATATATATATATATATATATATATATATATATATATATATATATATATATATATAGGAATATCTATTTATAAATACATAGAACATTTCCTGCCATTTGCAGAACATAGGAATCTGAAATATTTTCAGTACATACACAGTATAACACTTTATTAAATATAAATATTTCCAACTCCTGAGACCTCCTATCTTTGAGCCCTTATAACTTTTCTGTGCAATATTTTTAAAAATAATTTTTATTAGGCAGTTATGAGTGTAACTATACTTTGAAATGTATTTGTTATGTGTTTTGTGCAATCTTTTTGTTTTGCGAAAACAGTTAACCAGAGCTCTGAAGTTGCGGTAATCATTCTAGCGTAAATCGCGATTGCTCTCATGCGATCGCATTTACTTTCAACTAGTAATACGAGCTATAAAGCCGATGAGCGCAAACCCCCGAGATAAACCCTTTATCGCTTGTGCGCAAACATTTGCTCTCCAATCGTAATCTGGCCCATAATGTTAAATGTATTTGCATTTTCTATTATAATACATATTATTGTAATTTTTTTTAAACAGCTGTTTTTGTATTTTTTTAAAAAAACAATAACATCCATTTTTAGTTATATAAATTTGCTATAATAGTCAGAAGCCTCAACTTTCAATTTTTACATCACTACATTTGTTTAACTTTGCAATGCTAAAACTTTATGCAGTTACGTAAAATCATAAAGTTGTGGCTACTGTCATTTATAACATTTATATAACGAAAAATATATAAATAAAAAAGCAGCTGTTTAAAATCAAAACAATAAGGGGGCGGAGCGGACTGAGGGACTGAGCGGTCGCACATCACAATAGCTCCTGAAACTTTTAACATAAAAATTAATCTTGCGGCCGCTCAGACTTCTCTAACTGCCTGATGTGATGACCCTGGAGACTGCGGAGCCTGCTCACTGAAGGGATTAGCAGCAAGATAATCTTGGCAGACATTTTTGTCACTTTTCTATTTGCCCGACTGATCCGAGATACTAGGAGCGGCCATCTTTGCTCTCATAGAGAACCTGAATGTCGGGTAATCTTTAGTATCGGCTGATGCGGGACGACCTTACATGCAGATACACTCGGCTCGTGAAGTAGCCAAAAGCAAGGGAGTCTCTAAAATACCCTTTATAACAGACGGAGCGGTTTTACACACACAGCACACAGTCATCATGTCCCTGACTACCGCAGGACCTATGCACATGGTGGACAAGTGGGAGGCTCGTGTGCAATTACTGCTCGATCACCATTTTAGCAGCATGAGACACCACCTCCTCCAACTATTGGAAAGCCCGATGCCTGAATACAGCCCCGTGGCCCAGAGAATCAGACAAGAAACCGCCAGTGCAATAGAACAACACGAAAACGAAGAAGAAAGTAGTGACTTACCTACACAGCCCATGAGTGCGGAGGAAACCCTTACTAATGGAAAAGCACTGCGGTGGCGTTGTAGCTCCCCGGTAGGCACGGAACAACATGCTGCTGCCCAACTGGATGCAAAACTCCAGGTAATCGGAGGTTATGATGTTAAGGAGGTAGCTGATAGAGAGGGCTCCGCACAGCGCATAAGACCGGGACATACTTCGGCCCCTCATAACATACATAACATGAGCTTTACTTGGATCTCCACGAAAACGGACAGAGTCTCACACGCCTACTATATGTTTGCTGATAGAATATGCCTCATCAGTTATGCCGGACAAGCTCACATAGAGGTACACATCACCCTACCTTCTTTAACTTTACTGAGAGAGGGAATCGGTTAGTCTATTTTCCATCACTCGGACTCCTGCGCTGCCAATGCTGAAATTGGAACTGGTAATGTTCATCTCACCATTTAATACCTCCCACTAGGGAACCTGCAGCTTAAGACACTTGCTATTTATTGATATTTGAGTTATTTCTCCAAGTATGCTGATCCCGGTTATGTATATAAATGCTAACTTTGGAACCAGAACTGTGTCACACCACCATATCCTACCTCCCGGCAGGACCTTTTGAAGCTAAAGACTCTCACTATCTACTTATACTTGGGTCATCTGCTTATGAATATTGACCCCTGCTACATATATGGGTTTTGAAAGTTAAGGTCTAGTGTTTATATACATGCACTAGCTAACAGAAATGTGACCAGTTGAGATATATCCAATGTACATCTTTACGCAGGGCTCATCTAATTTATCTACCAGCTCGTTTTATTAAGAGTTTCCTAGTTACTTTTATTTCTACTAACCTTCCTCTACATAGGATTTATGCCATCAGAGAACTCCATATTAGGTTCTTTATATTGCCTGCCCCTCCAGCATGACGCAGATACAGACTACTATCGCAGAATACATGTCTTATGCATTTGTGTGTAATGTTTCTATTGTACTACAGGTCAAGTTTAAGAATAGGCTAACTATAGCTCTAGCTTATGTTTGATTTTCTTATGTTATCGTATCTATTTGCTCCTCTGCTGACTAAACTTTACATAGTTAATCCAGATACCCAAAGATATATACGGATAGGTTATACTTATATCAAGACTCCCCAGCTACACAGAGACTATATTTCTTCCAACAATAATTGTTAGTTGTTATAATAATAACTCAAAAAGGGAGCTAATTAAAGTGGTTTTTATTTTGGATACACTAGCAAAGCAGGATTTTAATACAAACCCCTTTTAGATAAACAGCTCGCTGGTGTCTAGTTATTGTACTGGGGCTTTGTTTAACTAAGTATATTGAATGTTTATCTAAATCTCACTACACACTTTATTTCCGCAAAGGGGGTAAATTGAATATACTTCAATAGCCATTTTACTCTGACAGGACAATCTCGGTGAGAGAGTTTTAGACTACTATAGGATCGTCAATTCATACTTATCTAGCCCTATGCACCCCCCCTGGTATTATTAGTACAAAGCCCCCAAGAATTATTCTCAAAAGTTAATGTTCACTTAAAAATTTTTTACTCCAGCTAGCTAAGATACAGATATAGTTTGCTTTCTCATTCGCCCGCAGAGATGTGTTTATGTTTGGGCGCTAGTGGGTTCATTTAATGTATTTAATACTCTTTGCTCTTATAACTGTACATGGAAATATGTTATGTTTATGCTTTATTGTATCTATGTCTCTAGGACAGTGCTTTCCAAACTGTGTGTCGGGACACACTAGTGTGTCGGCAGCAGTGTGTAGGTGTGTCCCTGCTTCAGCACAATTTTTTTTAAATTTAAATTTATTTTTTAAAATTGTTTTTTGGTTTCTGACTTTCCACCTGCCTGCTACGCATATCACATGGTTGACATGTGATTGATACCTAGTGGGTCACAGATCATCTTAACCAATTGGCACAGCTCAGTGGGAACTGAAACTATTACCATTGGCGGATTTGGCGGCACATTGGCTCCTGACTGCACGTGTAGTCTCCTTAATTGGCTCGTGAATGCAAGTGTAGCCAATGAGTGGAACAGCAGTGTGTTTGCAGCGTGGGCAGTAGTCAGTCGGTCAGTCGGTGGCAGCTTAAATGCTGAGCTGAAGTCAGAAGTCAGTGGGATTTTTTTGCAACTAGCTCCCAGTAGTGCATTGCTGCTCCTGCTCTTGATATATGGATAGGAAGTGGAAGCTTAAAAATGCTTGATGATGAAATGTGAGTGTCTTTATCTAATATTACACCAAATATTCTGAAACTGTGTTCATCCCATCAACCTCATACATCCCATTAAAATAGTAAGTAGCTATTGGTGTTGTTAAACTTTTTTTAATTCTTGCACATACATACTGTTACTTGTAAATGCATTTTGTTATTAGATAATTTATGTATGTGTCTGTATCTTTTAAAACAAGTTAGTTTAACCTCCTTTTTGCTAGTACAACTGAATTACTGTGTCGCGAAATGATGTAGGTCTACAAAGTGTGTCACCAACATGAAAAGTTTGGAAAGCTCTGCTCTAGGATATGACATTGCTTATGTTGAGTTCCATATTTATGTAAAATTATCTGTCTCAGTTGGGCTCCTCCCCTCCCTTTCCCGCCGGTACTGACTGCCTGCGGGTCATACCCCTATGCCTTTTTCCCACACTGCCTATAGCTGGTAATCCCCTAGGGGTGGAGCTCCTCTAGAAATCTCTTATGTTTCATATATACTAATGTCCCCCACCCCTCTTAATATTGATGGGAGTCACCCCTTTTTCCGTTTTATCTATAGAAAGTCAACCCCTACTGTTAGTCATGACATCGTTGTATTGGGTGTTTAATTTTACTCTAGTCCTCATACTTCATGTACTAAGATCCATTCTGGTATTTTAAGCTCTACCTACAGGTCATAACGAGACTAATGAAAGTTCGCCACTATATCCCTTTAATTGAGTATTCCAATTTATACTCTGTCTACTTGGCAATTCAAACTAACGCTCACTTAGGGTCCCGATCATAGTTAATTCAAGATTGACATCCCGACTGGCTCCGCCCTTCATCCCCTCCTCCATCTCCCCCCCTCTTATACTTCGTCCATGATAAGCCTCTCTCCTCCCTTTCCCGCCGGAGCTTATTGCCTTTTTCCAGCTTCGTCTATAGATGACACTTCCTTAGGAGAGGGGCTCATCCGGAGATTCCCTATATCCCGAACATTTTACAGCCCCCCTCTCCACATAATACTACAGAGTGATTAGTGAGGCCCCTTACCTCCCATAATTGAGCTCTGGTTTTGTTCTGGTTGCATATTCTACGCATTTGTCATAACTTTCTCTTTATATAAGCATAACTCTATATTTAGATAATTACTCCGCTTTGATGGAGCTATGCCCATCCCAATAGTCATGTAAATAACAAGCCCTCCCTGTGAAGTCCACCCTTATATCCACCCAATAAGGCTTTCCATACCTGCTCTCATGCCCTATTTGGCTCCGCCCCCCCATTCCCCTCCCCACTCCACTTTGAGCGGCTCTTGCCCGCTGCGTCCCCTTATCCCCCTCCCCGCTAAATTGGCCCATAAGTGGCCAAACACAAGCCAATCCATGTTTATCTTACTTTACTAGTTTATATTATGCTACAAACGCTTTTCAGGATAATGTGGAGAATATACTCTATTTCCCCCCTCCCTCTACCCCCATAAAACCAACCCTTCCTTGCTTTCATATTTTCTAAATTAATAACTTATGGTGTATTTATCCATCACAAGGTTGGGTCACTTCTAGTCTACATACCATATAAAAAAATAAAAACTGAGGTCTCAATCTGGATAGTCCAAAATCTTTACTAATACCTTTAATAAACGGGATTTATATGCCCCTTCTGTTTAGATTTATTGCCTAGTAAACCTCCATGCTCCTTCATAACACTAACCAGCTATAGCTTCTCCATTCTTTTACCACTCACCATAGAGTATTACTCTTTATATTTTTGAATCTATACAATGTGGGCATATCTAGTATTGTTTATCTGGCAAGATCATGGTATTAGTATTGTACTATTCTCCTTTGTTATTATTGTTGGACGTTTCATTATTGTTATATTTGTTTATGACTTCAATAAAAAACTATTTAAAAAAAAAAAAAAAAAAAAAAATCAAAACAATAATTATAATAATATGCACTGTACAATGATACATATGAATGTTACATTGTATATTAATGGCTCCTATAGATTTAATAGGAAGGTTTTTTATCTTCATTAACAAGGCAGATCGCAGACATGTCGTAGATGTAGGTGTCCTGTGGGAATTAGCTGGGCGTTCCAGGGGAGTAACTTGCATTTATATTCCAAGGGGAGCTATATATTCCAACGGCAGCCCTGTAGGTTACGTACAGGTTTTCAGCCATCTTTTCAGTGGCAAAATTTTCCAGTGTGAGGTAGGTAGTGTAGGTTTAGTAAAAGCAAGGTTATGTATGTATTTTTTATACAGAAACCTCTTTTTGTTTCAGTGAACGCACTGTCTGTGCTGTGTAGGAACACTTGAATATAGACCCCCTCCCCGCTGAAAGTGCAAACAAACGGCAAAGTCAGTAGACTTTTGCAGAACCCGCAATCCCTATTATTTACTATGGGAGACACATTGACACTTATCGACAGATATTAGTGCCACTATGAGGGCCTGTGTAACAGTATTCAAGCACCACACCTTCTCAGAGAGTCAGCAAAGGTTTATATGACACAACTAGTGGCAGACTCAAACAGTAATACATTTTACTAGAAGCATTTTTGATAATGGAAGTTTACACAAATGCTTCTATTTGAAATTGAAATACAAGCACACTTCTCCTTCTGTTGAACGAGTCAGTTCCAAAAAATAATACTTTACTGGCTGAAGATGTAAAATGTTTTTATTCAGCACGAGCACTACAGCAAAATGTTTTCTTTTTGAGAATTCTTCAGTACCATTGGGAACTAGAGATCCAAACCAGAATCTTACAAGTTTTCTGTTAGGTTCTGCATCAGCTAGAAGCACAAGGGCCCTAGGGAATATGTCACATTAGCATCTGTATGTTCTTGGAATATCATTTATAAAGCCCTTTAGCATTTGTCCTTTTTTTCTGAGTATGATGAAATTACAGGTCTCAATTAAAGGACGGGTAAAATGTGAAATAACATTGGTTTACTTTAAAGTTTTTGGACTCAGGGTTTGTATTTGCATCCTTTTTTGTGAAGCTTTAATATATATTTTTATTTTTATAGTATATGAAGATTTTATATTATATCCAGATTTGAAGCATGCTTTAGATTAGAAAAAAAAACTAAAAAAATAAATAAATTAATATTACTTTATATAATAGAATAATTAGCGCCCTTCAATATAAATGTCTAGACAATTTGTTAGCATTTGTTAAGTTTTTTGAAACGTACCAATATTTAACATAGACATCATATTAAACAAACACGGAGTTATCAGACTTATGAAAATGTCATTTTAGGTCCATATCTAGTGGTGGGTGTTGATCTTCTTTTCCCTTCAATACACAACATAGACTCATCTAAGGCATTTCATATATCTATTTATTCTGTACATATGTGTACCTGGCAAAAATATAACCCTTGGGCAAACACTATACTCTGCAGCAAAATACATTTTAAAGGGACATGAAAATCAAAGTTAAAGGGCCATGAAACCCACATTTTTTCTTTCATGATTTAGAAAGAGAATGTAATTTTAAACATCTTCCTAATTTACTTATATTATCTAATTTGTTTTATTCTCTTGATATTCTTTGCTGAAAAGCATATCTAGATATGCTCAGTAGCTGCTGATTGGTTGCTACACATTGAAGCCTCGTGTGATTGGCTCACCATGTGCATTGCTTTTTCTTCAACTAAGGATATATAAAAAATGAAGCAAAATAAATAATAGAAGTAAATTGTAGTGTTGTTTAAATTTGTATTCTCTATCTGAATCATGAAAGAAAGATTTTGGGTTTAGTGGCCCTTTAAACTTTCATGGTTCATAATAGAATATGCACTTTTAAGAGACTTTTCAAATATGTTTATTATCAACTTTACTTTGTTCTCTTGGTATCCTCTGTTGAAAAACATACCTTGATATGCTTAGGAGAAGCATTGCACTACTAGGAGCTAGCTGGTGGTTGTTGGCTACACATATATGCCTCTAGTGAAGTCACCCCTAAAGCAGGACATGAGATGACCTTTTCAAAACTTGACAAAACTTATTTTTCTGCAGCAATGTAATTTCAACTATAAATATATTCTACATATATTATACTTTGAAAATTGCTTTATTATTCAGTTAATTAACACATTACAGTCGGGATGGTGCTTTAGTGTAACTGCCTAATTTAAATTAAACTTCATTTCAAATTGACCTGCAGAAAATGATTCACTAAAATAACTCATCAGAGAAAGTGAAAAAAGTTCTTCTGCCTCTGAGCTTGTCATTAACTTGCCAAAGTGTTCAGCTATGTCCTAGTAGTGCATTGATACTCTGAAGCTGACTTTAACTATGTGTTTAATCACTTTACAGCTGTTAAACACTTATGTTTATACAAGCAAAATGCTGTAATTACACAGAGAGTTTGTTCTTTTTCCCCTTTTATGTACCTTTCAGAACCTGTAAACGTCTTTAGTTTTTTATTTCAGGAATTATATATTCACCTTTCAGAATTACACACTGTTTATGATTATGAAAAAAATAAATAATAAAATAAATAAACAATTATATATATATATATATATATATATATATATATATATATATATATATATATATATATATATATATATATATATATATATATATATATATATATATAAAATATTTTTAGGCACATTGATTTGAGATCCAAATATGTTTTTGATTTGATGTATAATAAATAACTATCAAAAAGATATAAATAATTGATATGGAATGTCACAAAATACATTTAGTTGTATGGTCACGCTCTCATGGTTATCAGCAGGATTCCAAGCTGAAGAAAAAAAGTATATTTTTGCTGGTATGGAAAATATTTAAATGCATGACATTTATATTGACAAAATCCACCCACACTGTGCATTATACATACTTAGTGCAATGGGAATAGTACATATGGCATTATAGTTAAAAAGTAATGTTTATATTGCACTTTAGTCTAATTTGGGATTTCTTGATTGGGAAGTCAGAGTAATTGAAGGGTTAATTACCATCTTGTGCTCCTTCTTGCTCTCACTTATACTTAAAACAACAACAAATGTCAGAGTTTAAGCTGAGCTGTAATTGTATTTAATGGAGCATTAGAGACAATCAGAGTCTCACTGCCACCTCTGCTCAATCTCCAGCGTGATTATAGTCTAAAGAAGAGACCTCATTGGGTCCTCCACAGGGGTTTATAATTGTGCCGAAGGATTAAGTAGTTAATCCATTTGCTGTCAGATGTGTAAGTATTATTTTCTGACTCTCTTTTTCAGATTGCTTATTTTACCTAAATAAGACTATATGCTTTAAGGCTCCAATTCCAGGAATATTTCAGTTACGTGCACTCATTGAAGTCTCTGTGCTGTTATGTTTGTTCCATTTAATGAGATAAGGGCCTTCTCTAAACTGATGGACAGAAACATGTCTAGTACGTCCTCTGTGGCTCACTGTGACCTGCATCATTCCTTTTTGCTCCTGTCCTGTGATCAGCTTGTTGGTTCTCCTGTTCTCCCGTGTGGATTCCTGACAATATCATTTTTGTCACAATATCACTTTAGTGACATTAGAATGGCTTGTTGGAGATAATATCACTGTTGGGATGCAGGGTTTAAAATTAGATTTAAAGCATATAAAACTCAAATTAATTTCCCAATAAAATTTGTAATTGCAAAGACGTCAAGTTTCTGACATTGCAACATTGATTAATTAGAGCAGGAGCTAATTTATATAAGCCTATAATCAGCCATGGAAAACTAAGTAAGATAATCATACACAAGATGCTTTTCATGGTTTCAAGGGTATGTCCCAGGATTGTAACACATTTGGATGCACATTTTGTTTAATAAGATGACAGTTATAAAGATTACAAAAACATTTATTTTATAGGCAGATCTTTTGCAATATAGTGATTTCATTCTGATATATACATATACTAGTCAGGGGTTAAAAAGTCACTTGTCTATTTAGTGTTAAAGAAAGGAAAAATCTAACTTTTTACTCGTCTGCTGCAATCTCTTATTTGTACGGGGCTAGTGAACTAGTGGAAATTTCAAGCTATACTATATATATATATTCACACATACACACGCACAGTATATATATATATATATATATATATACACATATATATATATATATATATATACACAAACACACATACACACAGTATATATATAAATATATATATATGTGTATATATATATATATATATATATATATATATATATATATATATATAAAAAGTTCAAAAATTGAGCACTCTCACCACAGTAACAGCCAGCGGTTAAATATAACTGATAAAGGACAGCACTCACTGGTCTTTCCAAAGTGTACTTTAATAGAAAAAAGTGACGTTTCAGGGACACACTCCCCTTCCTCAGACAAGTCTCCTTGAAACGTCACTTTTTTTCTATTAAAGTACACTTTGGAAAGACCAGTGAGTGCCGTCCTTTATCAGATATATATATATATATATATATATATATATAAAACACTGCACTCGCTAGATTTATTTATATATAATGCTTTATTTAATGACGTTTCAGGGAACAAACTCCCGTTCTTGGGTCTGAGGAGGCTGGTAGCGGTCCCTGGATGCTGAGAGTGCAAATCCATGTTCTCATCTATCTATCTATCTATCTATCTATCTATCTATCTATCTATCTATCTATCTATCAAAATACGTTTGATTACACTTATAATACATATAGGACTAAATAGATGTTTTATAATAGCAATATAAAAAATGAAATTTACTATTTTGATCAATGGTGAATAGTATTTGTGATTATGCAAAAAATTGTGTTTATAGATCTGTGTTCTGCAAGTCCAGTCCTCAGGGCACACTAACAGGCCATATTTGCAAGATATCTGAACTAGAGTACAGGTGAAATAGTCAACTAAATAACCATGGTTATTCTTTTTTCACTAAATGTAAACCTAAAAATTTGTCATGTTGTTCTGAGGCCAGGAATTGAGAAACACTGGAGCAACAATATTTTCGAATTAAAGGTAAATGTGGCATTGCAAAAAGAGACAAGGCAACAGCTACACTCTAATATACTGGTACAGTACATTCTCAATATAATTTTAACTTATATGTCTATTTAAAGCTGAAAAGAAAATTTCACTTGGATATATCTATCTTCGTCAACTCACAATAGTAAGTGTTCTGTCAACAGTTATCCTTCAGCTACTTTCAGCTGCATGCTGGAAAAAAACAGCCAATCAGCTTCATCAGTGCTGATATCCCTCTTTGCTTTACTGTGATCTCAAGAGATTTCATAGTAAACTTCCTTAAACTGATGAGGGAAATAACATGACTGTGCCTGCACATACTGAATGTATGTTCCCTTACAAGTCCTGGGACTAGCATCCTGATTGACTCCTTAAAGTCCCTTTACACTGGGATGTGGTTAATGAGGAAATTTTGAGGTAAAATATTTTCCTTTTGTACACAGAGATGTTCAAGTTATATTTTCTAGTCAGCTTTTTACAGCTATGCTGCATCACTTTCTAATGCTTCAACATTTGGATATAATGTCCCTTTAAATCACATTGTTTTCCCCTCGGAACTGAAGTGTCATATATGACATTGACCCTGTAAACCAGTTGTGTCATATGGAGGCAGAGAATTTCTAGGCATGGACCCAAATCGTTCTCTCATTCAACTATATATTTTTTTTTACAATACCTATGCTCACCCATACACATAGTACACACTATACACACAGTACACACTTTACACATATAGTACACACTATACACACAGTACACACTTTACACATAAACAGAAGCGGACCTACTCAACAGAGGGCCCTGGTGCAAAAAATGTTTTGGACCCCCAAAAGATACTTCAGTTGTAAGCAATAGTAACACTATTCATGCTGCTCTGATAAGAATTATGAGGATAGATGGACCTGCAACCTGCAATAATAAAAGGCTCTCCTGCATTAGAATCGTACATATTATGCACACGCCATATGTATAGACTGGCTGATATGGGCCCCCTCAGCACCTAGGCCCTGGTGCTCTGCACCTGCCGCACCAATGGTAGTTCCGCCCCTGAGTACACATACAGCACACACACATACATAAACTACATGCACGATAAACACTATACAAATATTACACACACAACACACAGTACACACACAGCACACGCTATACACAGCATGCAAGAGCGTACACACACCACACACACAACAAACACGGTACACACCCACACTACACCCACAGCACACACAATACACACTATACACATACACACAACACACATACAGTACACGCTATACACAGCACACACACTACATGCACAATAAACACTATACAAATATTACACACAAAACACACAGTACACACGCTATACACACTATACACATACACACAACACACACACAACATGCACAATTACCACTATACAAATATTACACACAAAACACACAGTACACACAATACACACTATACACATACACACAACACACACACTACATGCACAATAAACACTATACAAATATTACACACACAACACACAGTACACACACAGCACATGCTATACACAGCATGCAAGAGTGTACACACACCACACTACACCCACACAACAAACACGGTACACAACCACACTACACCCACAGCACACACACAATACACACTATACACATACACACAACACACATACAGTACAGACAGAGAAGGAGAGAGATAATCAGTCCTACTGGCAGCAGACTGAATCACATACTTTTATATCCTTTTTCACGTGCATTAAGCATCACATGGCTCTTCTCTATTCCATCCAGATCTGCAGATTAATAGAGAGTTTAATTATTCAACAACCTCTGCTTCTCATAAACTGTATAATGAGAATCTAACTGTGCTGTTCACCTCGTCACCTGTTTGCTTATATATGACATTTTTTCCAGCTTGCTTCATACCTGTTTTGTAATCTGCAATGTAACAGTTAAATTGTATACACGAGGAAACTGTATTTCAGCTCCAGTCAGACATTGTTATATAAGTACATTTATTCATATTTAATGTCTTTAGTCCACATAGAATGCAACTGTTGCTAAAGCAGAAATAGCAAAGGGTTTAGCATACGGCACAGCATTAGGGACAGAGAGCACAACTCAGAATTCAGTTAAAAGCTGAAGCTCTTTTGATGTGTATTGTTAGTTAAAGGTTTTGGTTTGCTGTCATATTTATCAAAGCTAAATATAATTGGGGTCATTGCTGCATTACTGAAGAACACAATTGTAATAACCTTTTTATAGCACAGGTCACTAAGGGCAGTGTTTGAATCCTGCACATAACCACTGTGTGACACTATGCAAGCGTCGGGTCTGATGCAAGCAGCAACTAGTACAATGTAGTTTATAGAGAGTTAGAGACCTTCTCACAGGAGAGCTTATAGACTCTATGGGGGCGATTTATCAAGCTGAGGGGGACAGGTGCGCACATACGTGCCCCTGTCCACCACAGCTCGCCTCTGGCAGGCTGATTTCCCCTGGCGGAATTCAGCATTGCACACAATCGCTATTTTGCGCTCACGTGCAATCCCACCCCATGCCAGCGCACAGCCAATCACGTATGGGGAGGAGCTGTTAATCTCCCCGGTGCCGCTTGTTAAATATGGCGTGCAGGTTCTCTTGTGAGAACCTGCAGCCGTAGAGACACAAAGGCTGGCAAAAGTTTTTGATAAATCGACTCCTATGCCAGAGGGCAGTGTATATAATGTGCAGCAGTGACAGAGAAGACAGAGCAGATGGGTCACAATCAGGTGATCAGGCTATATGGGGCTCTCCATATGGTGTCTAAGTAGCAATAGCAAATATTTTTATAGGCAGCTGCATGAGACAGACATTCATTCACAAATCGTTAAGCACCAAACTCCAATCTCTAATATTTAGAGAATGTGAATTTCTGTACATCTGCTATATTTGTGACTTATGACCATGGGTGCATATTTACAAGACCTCTCATCTTTTTCTGACAGCAGAGTGAGGTGCAGTCTGTTATACATCAGAATTGGCAGAGGGTGTGAGATCCTGGTGAACTTGCAACTTGTGAGGGATGTGTGACAGTGAGGTGCTGATGCCTCACATATCTCCTTATATTTAGCTGGGTAATTGATATGTCCTATTTAATACTTTTTATTTTGCATGTGATAATCCAACAAATCACCCCAATATAGGGCCAGATTACAGTGAAGCACTATTTAAACGCCCCCGCCTGTGGGTGAACTGCCCTAAAAGTAAGCTTTTTGCGCTCCGGGTTGCGCTTGTATTACAAGTTGAAAGTAAACTGTTTCGACGACACATAAAAAGCAGAACTTAGGATATTGCACGTGCGATAACCTTTTAAGCCCTGTTAACCACTGTAGCAAACAACCTATCCATGGGCCCCCCTTGAAATTTTGCTCTTTATCTCTAAGAATAAGCACCCACTTTGGCAATGAGAAGTTATTTTTAAAATGATGTGCAGCTTGCTAGGGGAAAATACGTATGGTATCCAATCCATGCTAATCACCAATGACCCCAGTTATATACACTGGAGAATAAAGACAAATAAAAAAAAATCTGTTAACCTACCTAAAGCGTACAATTATTCAGATCTTAGGAGTCTCTTATGCCTATCACATCCTTAAACACAAAGATAGACAGATATTATGGTAAAGATATTTCACTTCCGTCATCCGGCAAACAAAAGATTCCAATAAGAGATGAATCACACGTTCACTGTCGTTCACCTTTTATTTACAGAGTTTTTTGTACTTCGTACATAGGGAGGGTTCATAAAGGAACTGGAGAATGTGAAATCAAGAAAGAATAGTTGAGAAAAATGGTAAATTAGGAAGGGGAAGAAGCGGATATAAACCTGAAGAAGGAAAGATGGCAACCTACACATTACTACCTATTTTTATATTTGGATTTTTGTCCTCCTTTGATAACCTACAAAATTATACAATTTAGAGCACAGGTGCCCAAAATTATATTATATATATGTGAAAGATGGAAGGATCACATAGGAAATATTTATCACTTGGAGGGCATTTTTTTTTCTTAAATTTTTTACTACTAAAAGAAAAAAATATATTACACATACATAAAAGATCTAGCTACATTTTCTGTTGCCTAGATCTCTATAAGTGTATTTGATGCAGAGAAGTATTTGTAAAATAATTTCCTAAATCGAACGCATTACAAGTACAGGGTAAGATAAAATGCATTGGAAAGCGACACAGTGCCCTCAAGCTTTGGGTTGTGCCATGGGTGTTGCAGAAAATGTTCTGAGGGGGGTAATAAAATATATATATATATATATATATATATATATATATATATATATATATATATATATATATATATATATATATATATATATATATATATTGGGTGTAATAAAATGAATGTCTTTATCAAGACTCCAAACTTATAAATGAAAATAGAAAGAGAATACGTGTATAGATTTATTTATTATTTAGTGCATTATTTATTTGATCTGTTGCATTATATAATTATAAAGAAGAAAAACCATAATCAAAATTAAACACAAATGAAAAAGTTAACCTATACATATAAAGCCTAAAACTGCTAACAGTAGATGAACTAAAATGTGCTATTGTCAAAAATGTTAACATACTATTCCAGTAAGTGAGTAGGAGGATTCTGCACAGAAAGTGTGAAGCTCACTCCTCACCACTGTACAATGCATACTGGGAACTGAACTGAAGTGGCACACTACTGAGAGAGAGAGAGAGAGAGAGAGAGAGAGAGAGAGAGAGAAATAGTGAGCTACAAATTCCAGATTGCTATGTAACTCACAGAATACTGTGCTTAATCCTCTTTATATTAAGCTACATCCAGGGGAATTAAAAGAAAATAAAACCATTCCGTTCTCTTTTCTGCAGTTTGTACTCCAAGTGGGGAGGAAAATCCTGGGGAGGGTGGGCAGATGCACCCCCTTGCCCCCCTGTGGACACCTATGGGTTATACCAGCTCATTGTAGAATCACCCCAATAAATTTGCTTTTACAAAGCTGAAGCTCCTTATAGAAAATCAACTTTATGGGGCCGAATTATCAAGCTTCCGAATGGAGCTTGATACCCCTGTTTCCGCGCATGCCTTTAGGCTCGCCAGAAACAGCAGTTATGAAACAGCAGTCTAAAGACCACTGCTCCATAACTTGTCCACCTGCTCTGAGGCTGCGGACATCAATCCTCCCGATCCTATACGATCAGCTGACACCACCTGCTAGCGGCCGATTGCCAGCGAATCTGCAGGGGGCGGCATTGCACAAGCAGTTCACAAGAACTGTTTGTGTAATTATAAATGCCAACAGCATATGCTATGATACGCTACATCATATCATGTCTGTCCGCACTTTAATAAATTGGCACCTTTAGGTCAGTTTCAAATGTAATTTTTTACTGTTGCATTAAAGCAAATGACAGAAATCTTTGTTACTTTATAAAAAGAGAGTTTATATTATTGTGAGCAAGTCTAATTACGTGTAGAGTATTTATTAGTAAATGTAAACTTTGCTTTGAGCCCCAGATAATTGTGTTTTCCCCTGTATAGTCTCAGGAGCAGTAAGGCACATAGTTACCCAGGATCACTAATGCTGTAATTCATTAGAGCCTATCATTTTTGCATTACAATGTCCTTTGAGGTGTGACTAGGCTGGAATGTGGAAAAGGCCAGAAATGATAGATGAAATAGTATCAAAGATACATACAAGTTACATTTTAAATTAAACCATGGCACAATGATCTTCTACCAATGAGGTGCGTGAATACAGAAACCCGTTAGATGACACGCTATTGGTTCAGAGGTGCAAACGTCACCTCATTGAAGGAGATTGTTGTGCCGTGGGCGGATGGAGCCGGTGAATTTATCGCTGTACAACGGCACAGAAAGTTTAAGTTTGGCACCCTTTTGTACAGGTTTGATCAATTAAACTCCCCTTGATTTTAAGTGATGGTAAATCCTAGCATTTGTTAAACGCTTGGATTTAGAATCACTCAGTAAACATAGGTAGAGTATCCTACACATATACAGCCTATGGCAGCATGGCAAGATATCCCTGCACGACAAAGAGGTGGATGTACCAGTGGTTATAAAAACTTTAGTATCTGCACAGGTGACAGTATACAGAAGGGTAGGACATCTATGCAACCTCAATAAAGCAAAAGAGTTGGAAATACACACACAGTAGCACAGTAGAAAACAGTATTGCTCCTAAAGAAGGCCAGATTAAATATGTGGAATGTTTTTTTTATGACTATATCTTGTTAATAAGTACTGCAGCTTTGACTTAAAAGGACAGTAAACACCAGAATTTTTGTTGTTTAAAAAGGTAGATAATCCCTTTATTACCCATTCCACAATTTTACATAACCAACACAGTTATAATAATATACTTTTTACCTCTGTGATTACATTGTACTTAAGCCTCTGAAAGCTGCCCCCTTATTCCAGTTCTTTTGACAGACTTGCATTTTTAGCCAATCAGTGCTGACTCATAGGAGCTTCATGTGCCTGAGCTCAATGTTATCTATATGAAAGACATGAACTAACGCCCTCTAGTGGTGAAAAACTGTCAAAATGCTTTCAGATTAGAGGTAGTCTTTAAGGTCTAAGATATTAGCGCATGAACAAAGCAAAACTGGTAATAAAAGTAAATTGGAAAGTTGTTTAAAATTGCATGCCCTATTTAAATCATGAAAGATTTTTTTTTTACTTTACTGTCCCTTTAAGTATTATTATTATTCTACCTGTGAAGAGTATTAGGTACTAAGTGCAACTCTATGTGTATTGCTATTTCCATGTGTGACAGAGGAGAAAGGAGTAAGTGAGTGACTCTTCTGTATATTAACTAGACATCTGCACAGGCAAGAAATGATTTTCGGACAATATTAGTGATAGGGGTCATTTGGAATTTGTTAATAAAAATCCATTGATTTGCTAATTCCTGTGAGAAACTTCTTCAGGACAGCAAAAGAACAACTGGGCAGCAGTTTAAACTTAAATAAAGTTAAAGTTGTAACTAGTGCAACTGCTACAAGCCAGCTGGTGTGAGGATTGGCCAAGAACAAAATGAAGCTTAAATACTTAATGGCTGACAAGGGAATCAATCACCTGGCAGTGACATTGCTAAATCATTATTGTATAGTTTAGATTTGAACTTTACCCCCTTTATAGTAACACTTTTAAATAGGCAAACAAATCAACAAAATATTTTTCCGTCATACATTTGTTTGCTAATTTTTTTCCGTTAAAGGGCTATTAGCTTATCATTTTCAGACAATTGCAATGAATATGAAATATTAATCAGTGAGTGGATGCAGAAGATTTTATGATCACTGGTGCTAATAATATTTCAAGATGTTTCTATTGCCTTTATACATTTAATCTTGGTTTAGTATCCAGCACAGGTCTTAGATTACGGCACTACGCCGAAACTAGTAGGGCCAGCTGTCTCCTGTTTGTTGTGCTGGTGCAAGTGTATTTTTATCCCATTTTTGTAATAAAGTTTGAAGATTTTTTACTGCCAAGAGACTCTTTTCCTCATTTTTTATATATTTTTATTGGGCTACTTGGAGCCCGGTTTCACTAAGGAGCCTCAGCAGCCTCTACTTTGAAGTTGGAAGCCTTTTACCTGCTGTCCGGAGAGAGCTGAAGATATGGCACTGGATAACGGAGCTGATTGGTGCACATGCACACACCCTTGTAACTATATACCCCCTTGATGATGTCAGACGCCATACTCAACCCCATGCTTGCAGTGAATACAGCGGAACGGAGGCTCATCTAGTGTATAATCCCGCACTGGAGCTGCGGTTCACCTGGATGATGAGCCATACTTACGTACAGTGCTGTTGGTAATCTGCTTGGAGGTCAGGTACGATTTGAAGTCTGGTGGGGAGAATGTGCTAGGATTCTGTGTGCTACGCTTACTACCACAGTTTGTGGACTCTTACACATTACATTGCCAGTCACAAGTGCTCTCCTGGAACTTTGTTATTCATATTATACTGGTGTGTAGGGATACATGCAGGTTTTGAGGCTTATCCGCTCATACTTATATTTTTATATTGTTTTGGACACAGTGATTTTTGACTTCAGGGAAATATATTTTTCTTGTTTTGTGTCTATGTGTATTGCTATTTCTTTCCATGTGTGACAGAGGAGAAAGGAGTAAGTGAGTGACCCTTCTGTATATTAAAGGGCCACTAAACCCAAAATCTTTCTTTCATGATTCAGATAGAACATACAAATTTAAACAACATTACAATTTACTTCTATTATTTATATTGCTTCATTTTTTAGATATCCTTATTTGAAGAAAAAGCAATGCACATGGGTGAGCCAATCATATGAGGCTTCTATGTGCAGCAACCAATCAGCAGCTACTGAGCATATCTAGATATGCTTTTCAGCAAAGAATATCAAGAGAATAACAAAAATTAGATAATAGAAGTAAATTAGAAAGATGTTTAAAAATGCATTCTATTTCAAAATCATGAAAGAAAAAATGTGGGTGTCCTGTCCCTTTAACTAGACATCTGCACAGGCAAGAAATGATTTTTGGACGATATTAGTGATAGGGGTCATTTGGAATTTGTTAATAAAAATCCATTGATTTGCTAATTCCTGTGAGAAACTTCTTCAGGACAGCAAAAGAACATCTGGGCAGCAGTTTAAACTTAAATAAAGTTAAAGTTGTAACTAGTGCAACTGCTACAAGCCAGCTGGTGTGAGGATTGGCCAAGAACAAAATGAAGCTTAAATACTTATTGGCTGACAAGGGAATCAATCACCTGGCAGTGACATTGCTAAATCATTATTGTAGATTTGAACTTTTCCCCCTTTATAGTAACACTTTTAAATAGGCAAATAAATCAACAAAATATTTTTCCGTCATACATTTGTTTGCTCATTTTTTTCTGTTAAAGGGCTATTAGCTTATCATTTTCAGACAATTGCAACGAATATGAAATATTAATCAGTGAGTGGATGCAGAAGATTTTATGATCACTGGTGCTAATAATATTTCAAGATGTTTCTATTTCCTTTATACATTTTACACTTAACACATTGTAATTGCTATGTGAATAAAGCTGTGAGCAGGTGCATCCATATGCAATCCAGCTGCAACATCAAAGTCAACTCATATGTATGGTTATTTTTGTAGTTAGCAATAAATGTATGATAAAAACTGTTATTGTAGAAAAGTCCATGTACAAATAAAAAGTATTGACACCACACTTGTAAAATAAACAGGGTTGGAACTACAATTGGTACTGCAGGCGCAGTTGCACCAGGGGGCCCAAGTGCTGGGTGGGCCCATAGCAGTCAGTTTAGGCATGTGCACGATCATAATGCAGGGGAGCCTTTTATTAGCACAGAATACAGATCTATCTATCCTTAAAATCGTTATACTGAGCAGCATGTATTATTACTATTGCTTACTATCAGAGTTACCTTTGGGAAGGGGGGCAAAAAGTTTTTGCACCATATTGAGTAGGCCTCCAACTGAAATATACATTCAGTATTTTATTAATGTAGGTGGCCTACTTACATTAACTAACCATAAGACAAGTGGCTCGTGTCTGTAGGACACACTCACAGGAAAGAAGCCTTGCTATCTTGACTGATAAACACAGAATCACAGAAATGAGTCCTTTGCTGCATACACATTGTTTATATAGGTGTGACAAGTTGAGTGGTGCAACAGTGCATGCAAGGTCTGTCTATGTTATTACACTACAGCCTAAGTATAGGTTGGGAAATCCCTCTGCTAATTTTCAATTGGGTCTGCATTAGGGGTGCCAGCTGTCCTTTAAAAAAAATACTTGACAGTCAGCAGATAATGGGGGTGGGGGACGCTGGAATGAAGCGTGGTAGGTGGTTTTGTGGCAGAAAAAAAGCCATATTATGTATATACAGTATATATATATATATATATATATGTCTCTCTCTTTGTATTTATGTGTGTGTGTGTGTGTATATATATATATATATATATATACACACATACACACATACACATATATATATATATATATATATATATACACACATACATACACACACACATATATATATATATATATATATGTACATACATATACACACATACGTATATATATATATATATATGTACATACATATATATATATATATATATATATATATATATATATATACATACATACACATACATACACACACACACAGGGTTCAAAATTTCAAGTCCTAAGCTAATAGCCAGGACAAAATTGTATTCGCCACTTCTAATCCCACCCACCCACACCACACCCACTACTTCACCCCCTCTTTGCATATGTTAGTCATAGATATATTTTGTATATTGTTTTTATTTTATACCATAATAAATGAAATAATGCTACATACAGTAATAAATTAACAAAAATAAGTTCATAGCAGGTAGAAACATCAACTAGATGTTCTGGGGAAGTCAACAGCTACAGCTGGATAGAAAAAAGGAATTTGTTCAACTGAGAGAATGCAGAGAGTGCTGACAGTCATGGAAGGTTATAGCAGACCTGGAGATTTTTTTAAATAATTATCATCTCTCCCTTCTCACTCTTTTTTTTTTTTTTTAATCAACTTTAATGTAACAAACAACTTATAGACAATCATTCTGAAAACTAAACATTTTGTCCCTTCTCACTCTTAACTGTATTTTCCCTCCTCTCTTCAATCTCTCTTTTTCTTACGCCTTCTCTTCTCTCTCAGGCTGTATCTTCTCTTTACACTCTCTTTCCCATCTCTAATGTCACTTCACTCTTTTAAGCTCTTGGAGGCTTCATTCCCTTCCAAGGTAACCAATAACCTTATACCTTAAATACCTTCTATATTCTTATAACGCATCTAATACCTGAACTAACCACACAGACACAGTTATATGGCGAAATATGGAAAGGTCACATCTTTAATTGAATTTTGCCATTTCTGGCTTAGAATTGGAGAGCAAAATTCAGCCATATCATAAACCCGAGGCATAGCCCGCCCAATAGATAGACCACCGGATCACCCCTCAGGGCTGAGTATGCCACAGGATCCTCCCACCCCCTCTCTGCCCCTCCCACATGCCGGACCTGAACTTCAACGCCACAAAAGAGACTCTCTTTCAGCCACATAACCCCATCTTTTGTGACCTTTCCTTACCTTTACCAATTCTTTTAACATCATCCTGATGTCAAGCAGGAATTGGTCATTTCCGTCATCAGTAAGGTGCACCCCATCCCGATGAAATAACTCCTCCCTTTTTGCTGCGATCAGTGGGTGCTCTATCACAATGCCTCCTAGTTCCCTCATTGTCTTTGCTGCTATCTGATTTACGTTCCTCCACAATCTATACCCTGCTTTACAAGTATCTGAGTTCTTCCAATAAATTATTGATATGATATTAGACCCAGCTATTGTCACCGACGGCAATGCTACCCTCATTCCCCCCCAAATGTATAACCAGGATGTCCGGATAACCCCATCTTTGGCTGTTGTATTGTGGGCACTAGCTCATCCCACCTCATGCCTCTCTTTCCTATCCACCTAATGCTAGCCTCTATGTGAAAAGCCTAGATGCACCCTTTGCTCCAATACTGCCGCTCTCGCTTGAGCCCAAAACACGTAGGAATGTCCTACTATCCAAACCCTTAAAGCTCTTCCTGAAATGAAAACAATTAAAACCATTACCAATAAGTAAAAACTGCATCACTCAACCTTACAAACCATATACAAATATATAAATATATATAAACTTAATTTGCCTTTTTTAACCTAATGTAAGATTTATACGCTGCCAATTTCCACCGAACTATCTTCTTAATTTGTTCACTTGAACACCCTTTGTCCACTGACATAGTCGCGGCACCTATTCTAAATGAATGCGGAGCAAAGTATGACTACCCCCACCCTAGCTTTTACACTACCATTTGCAACACTCTTCTGAACTGAAAAATTGTCACCTCGGTTCCATCCTTGTGTCTAAAAAATGTGCGACCCTTACCCCGGATACTGACGCGTATTCCTTCACGTATGCCACCGGGCATAATACACCTGATGTTCCCCTCATATTTATCCATGCCCCTTTACCGTCCACATCTGTCTTTGATCTCTTACAAAAAAACAGCATTGCCTCCTCACCCACTCTCACGATCCCTACTTACAAACCACTTTTTCCTTCCCTCCTATTCTTGGGCATGAGCTCCCCTATCCTCATAGCCCTGTTAAAAGACATGATAAAAGCAGTCTTAAAAATTAATGCCTCGTCTTGGTTAAAACAAACTTCTAACAATGCTTCTACCATCCTCTCTAACCTATCCTCAGTTATGGGTTTTCTTTTATACACATTTTTCACTTCCTCTCTACCCCATGCCTTCACTATTTTAATTACTATAAACCTCTTTGACCAATCCACTTCTCCATACAATTGCGCAAAATAAGATACTGCTGCTAGCACTGTACCCAATCGCCCTTTTTTGACACCTTGTTTCTTTAGAGCTATTAACCACTCTAAAAACCTCCCTTGCTCTCCTGTTTCTACCTCCTGTCTGAACTCACACCACTGCTCCAAATATTTCTTGTACGTTGCCCATGTCCGAGGCACCAAGGATTTCTCCACCAGTTCTTTGATTCCATCTATTCGTTGCCAATCTGCCAAAGAATGATAGGGCAACATTCACCTTCATGTCTAGCATTTGGGGCAAGAGCCCATAACCTATCCAATTTAAAAACAAGACAACGAATCGGCAATTACATTTCTATACCTGGGTATATGCTTGGCCTTAAAACAGATGTTATGCCTTAAACACTTTAAAGGGACACTGTACCCAAATTTTTTCTTTTGTGATTCAGATATAGCATGGCATTTTAAGCAACTTTCTAATTTACTCCTATTATCAAATTTTCTTCATTCCCTTGGTATCTTTATTTGAAATGCAAGAAAGTAAGTTTAGATGCCGGCCCATTTTTGGTGATCAACCTGGGTTGTTCTTGCTGATTGGTGGATAAAGTCATCCACCAATAAAAAAGTGCTGTCCAGAGTTCTGAATAAAAAAAAAAGCTTAGATGTCTTCTTTTTAAAATAAAGATAGCAAGAGAACGAAGAAAAATTGATAATATGAATAAATTGGAAAGTGGCTTAAAATTGTATGCTCTATCTGAATCATGAAAGAAAAAATTTGGGTTCAGTGTCCCTTTAACACAAAATACCTTAAGCATCTTATCACAGGTAAAGAAGATGCCGATAACAGATTGATCACATCCACCACCCCTTTGTTGTCAGACCAGCAAATCTTCCTTCTATTAGCTCACCCCAGAGTTCTATTGCAACCACTTTTGGGAACAACTCTAATAGCACTAAGTTCTTAACCCAATCCATCGTCCCTGAAAATATACCTAAAAACCTAGGCTACCAGCTGCGTCTGTGTACAGTTCCAAATCATCTACCAAAGACACCACCTCCCATATCCTAACACCATTAAAATCCTTCAAAAACGGATCCCAAACTTTAAGGTCCTCCCTCATCTCCCCCCGATACCATGATCATATGCTCCGGTTTTGTAGCCCCTCTGGTGCCCAACTCCAAACATCTTTTAAAAATCCTGCCTACTGGAATGACCTTGCATTGCGAAATTTAATACTCCCAACAGCTTCTGCTTTTCCTTCAAGGTCACCTTCCTCCTTGTAACCATTCCCGCTATTAGCAGCCTCGCTTTCTCAACCTTGTCAGGAGGGAGCTCATACTGTTATTTCACTGAGTCTATGATAATTCCCAAGAATGCTAGCCTAACACTAGGACCTTCTGTTTTCTCTTTTGCGACTGGTACCCCTAGCTCTTCCAACATCCCTATTAAACCCTCCTTCATTTGCTTGCAGGTCCCAGACCCCGCCTTTCCTATCAACATACAGTTGTCCAAATAATGGACTACCGACTCCTTTGCCTTACTACTAGCAGCCAATGCAAAAATTAGCTGCATTTTTTAAAGATTGAACAAGAAATAGAACAGCCCTTTGGCAAGCACTTGTTAACATAGTAGAGACCCTCAAATTTACACCCCATTAATTTAAAACTCATGGGGTTCAATGGTAACAACCTAAACAGACTTGATATCTATCTTTGCCATCATGGCCCCTTTTCCAGACTCTTACCAGCTTCACTGCATCGGATGATTGATATTGGACCGTGGCCTCCAATTTATTAATTGCATCATTCACTTATCTACCCTTTGGGTAAGATAAATGATGAATGATTCAATATTTCCCCACTTTCTTTTTGGGGACCACCCCTAATGGAGAAACGACTATGTCAGCAAATGGCTTTTCAAGAAAGGGACCCGCCATCCTACCCAAGGCTATCTCTTTTACCAATTTTTCTTTTAAAATTCCTGGGAATTCTGCTGCTGATTTTAAATTCCTAGCTTTAACTGCCCCAATTACCTCCCCTTTCACCGGTACTATGAAATTCTTATTTAGCCTCATCGTCATTATGGTACCCCTGCAATTCCTTAGTCATTCTACTTTAAGCCGTATTGCTGCTAGCGCCCACTGCCTTTCCCCCTTCTGTACTTCCTTGGTTCCGAAAGGAATTCCTCCCCAACCCGTTATTGCAATTATTCTTTCTGCAATCTACCCCTGCATGGCCTCTGCCACAGTACCTGCAGACATACTTGAATTTGCATGCGCCCCCTCTGCCACACCTTTCATCATTATACGCCCAGCATTCCTTTGCTTTGGGCTTACTGTTCTTGGTAAAACTCATTCTCTTGCTGATTATCTGCCACTTTCATTAGTCTGGTATACATATCTAAGATTTTTACACCAAACTCCTTCCTCCCTTTATCCCCCAGTTGTAGGTTACCCCTTCTAAATTCTTCATTGTAATTCTTCCATGCAAACCCCCCGAATGTGGTCTAGCATCCTGTAATTAAATGAATGTATCTTAACATTCCCTTTACCTTCTCTGGGGTTGCTGTAATAAAGCATTCCGCATAAATTAGCATGCCCATAACCCATTTTGTAAATGAGTGCTTGATCTTTTTCCCTTTTAATTCCTCCCCTCTAGATTTCAAGGCTATAGCTTTCCTAGTACATTCAAAACAGCCACATACTTTCCTTTTTGAGCCCTAAGTATCACTTTTGCTTTTAAATGCGTTGTTAATGGTAACAATAGTGTTCCAGTTACTTCTTCATCAGCGTTAAATTCCCCTTCCCCATTACCCCCCATGTCTATAATAACCTACCCGTGATCATCCCCCCTGCCTTGATTGGCATAAATCTTCCTCACTATCTTTAAAATTTTCTTGTTATGAACTATACGATATACAGCTATTTCTACACACAATTCTCTTACCTTGCTTTGACGCGTGACCCCCTCCTGCTTTTGATGCTGATTGACCCGGTTTGTCCAGGTATCCAATCTCTGTCCCGTGTTTGTGCTGTGCTGCATTTGGCTCTGTTGCTCCATCCTCTGCAGCTCCTCTTGCCCTGTCTGGGACTGACGTAACTGCCATATGATCCTCCTGCGCCATAGTGACACCCTTATCCCTCTGCAAACACATTAAAAACCTATTTGGTGCCTCCTTTCCCCCCCCTTTTTATGACCTGGATACCCTCCTCCTTCTGCCCCACAGACACAGACTCCCCCCTTTTTGCCACCGCAGCGCCACTTTAACTACCTCCTGCCTCCACTTCCTTATCTACATGCTCCATCATCATATACATGTTTTCCTCCATATCCCTAATCACCCTACACCTAGCACCCTTCTCCCCCACTGCCCTAGCACTTTTCACAGCCCTGCTAGCTTCTGCTGCACCCCTCTCATATACTTTCATGTATTCCGGTTCTCTGTACCTATCCCTCCCAAGATTCCTATAACCAGCTTCCTCTCTATCCCACCATGACCCCTATCCCTTTTTCCTCCTCCCCTCACCAAGCCAGCGACTCAGACCACCAGACCCACATCGCTCCCTGTCGCTCCATTCTGGCCTACCTCCTTTTTTCTTGCATCCTCCCTTTGCACCAGTCCATTTCCCCCTCCTGCTGTCTAAACCCTCCTATACCCCTAACTCCTATACTATTCGCATCCCGATCCCACCTGCCTTCGAACCTGCTCTGAAGGCTGCATCCCTCCGCATCAGGCATCCAATATGGCCGCCCCCATGACTCATTACGTAATGCTCCTGCTCAGAAACCCCGTCCACCTACACTCTCACCCTCCATCATCACAGCAGCGACTCCTGAGAATACGGAGGCTGGATGCGGCCCATCCCATCCACCATATTGGGCTCTATATATATATATATATATATATATATATATATACACACACACACACACACACACACACACACACACATACATATATATATACAGTATATACATACACACACATACACAGTGTATATATATATATATATATATATATATCACATATTTTAGGTTAGTCATATTTTTACATGTATTTATAATTTATATACAGCTGCAGTGTGTATCTATATATATATATATATAATATCACGTTTGTAACGCATCTGTCGCCGTTGCCAGTTGCACACTCATCCTCAAAGAAATGTAATTTTCAGAATCCACCTGGATGCAGCGTAGGCAAACGAAGCCTTAAAAAAAACAAAACAAAAAAAAACCACGCAACCGCCCGCACAAAATAACAAAAAATAACATGTATAACCGCCCACAAGAAATAATAACAAACATGTAACCAAAATAAAAAAACCTAACCACCCGCACAAAGTATAACAAAAAAAAAAACTAACTTCCCACACAAAGTATTAACACCACCAACCCCCTCATCGCAAAATAATAAAGTAATTAACCCCTAATCCGCAAATTAAACAACTTAAATAACATAAATAAAATATTAACCCCTAAACTGCCAACCCCCCACATTGCAATAAACCTAATTAACCTATTAACCCCTAAACTGCCAAACCCCCATATCGCAATAAACCTAATTAACCTATTAACTCCTAAACCGATAACCTCCCACAACGCAAATAACTAACAGCTAGATTACGATTTTTTAGCGCTATAGGGATTTTAACAACCGTCACAAAATGGCATTATTTTACCTCCATATAGCGCTGGTATTACATGTTTGTAAAAAGCAGGTTTGCACGGGCGAAATGGTTGCGTTGAGCTCCATACCGCACCGAAAACAAGCGCTGCTTTGACATACTCGTGCACGATTTCCCCATAGACATTAATGGGGAGAGCCGGCAAAAAAAAACCTAACACCTGCAATCGCAGAAACAAAAGCTCCGTAACACAGCCCCATTGATGTCTATGGGGAAAGGGAAAATAATGTTTAAACACCCTAACATAAACCCCCGAGTCTAAACACCACTAATCTGCTGCCCCCAACATCGCCGCCACCTACATACAGTTATTAACCCCTATTGGAACAGCCAATAGAATGAGAGCTTCTCAAATCCTATTGGCTGATTGGAACAGCCAATAGGATTTTAGCAGCTCTAATTCTATTGGCTGATTGAAATCTTTCACCCAATAGGAATGCAAGGGACGTCATCTTGGATGCTGTCACTTGCATTAAAGTTCCAGTTTATGGCGGCGACCATATGAAGAGGATGCTCCGCGCCGGATGTCTTCAGGATGGACCCACTCCGCGCCGGATGGATGAAGATAGAAGATGCCGTCTGGATGAAGACTTCTTGCCTCCTGGATGAAGATCGAAGAGGCCGTCTGGATGAAGACTTCTTGCCTGCTGGATGGATCCTTCAAGCGGGACTTCAAGAACTGTAAGTGGATCGTTGGGTGTTAGTGTTAGGTTTTTTTTAAGGTTTTTTTTGGGTTGGTTTCATTTTTAGTTTAGGGTCTGGGCATGTAAAAGAGCTAAATGCCCTTTTAAGGGCAATGCCCATACAAATGCCCTTTTCAGGTCAATGGGGGAGCTTAGTTTATTTAGATAGTTATTTTATTTGGGGGGGTTGGTTGTGAGGGTGGTGGGTTTTACTGTTGGGGGTGTGTTTATTTTTTTTACAGGTAAAAGAGCTGATTTCTTTTGGGCAATGCCCCACATAAGGCCCTTTTAAGGGCCATTGGAAGTTTATTGTAGGCTAGGTTTTTTTTTTATTTTGGGTGGCTTTTTTATTTCGATAGGGCTATTAGATTAGGTGTAATTCTTTTTTATTTTTGATAATTTGTTTCTTATTTTTGTTAATTTGTTTCTTAATTTTTCGTAATTTAGAGTTTTTGTAATTTAGTTATTTAAATTTTTGTTGTAATTAGAAACTTTTTGTAATTTTTAGAGTAGTGTTTTTTTAATGTGTAGTTTAGTTTAATTTAATTGGTAGGTAGTTTAATAATTATCTTAGTTTAATTGTTAGTTAAAAATTTCTTTATTTAATTTGACAGGTAAGTTTTAATTTAATTTAAGAAATTGTAATTTTAATATAAAGTTAGGGGGTTGTTCGGTTTAGGGGTTAATAGTTTATTTTAGAATATTTCATTGTGGGGGCTTGCAGTTTAGGGGGTTAATAGGTTTATTATAGCGGTGGTGTGGGTGGACGGCAGATTAAGGTTTAATAATATATAAATAGTGTTTGCAATGCGGTTTAGGGGTTAATAGGTAGTTTATGGGTGTTAGTGTACTTTTTAACACTTTAGTTTTGAATTTTATGCTACAGCTTTGTAACGTAAAACTCATAACTACTGACTTTAGATGCTGGTACGGATCTTGTCAGTATAGGGTGTACACGCTCACTTTTTGGCCTCCCAGGCAAACTCTTAATACCAGCCCGATGGGATTCCCATTGATGTTGCGTGACAGGCTAAAAGTTGTGCGGTACTCCTATACCTACAAGACTTGTAATAGCAGCGTTAGGGAAAAAATCAGCGTTATGGGCCACAACGCTGCTTTTTCACTCAACAAAAAAATTAAAAAAAAACTAAAATCACTGAATAAAATATTTTTTTTTTATCAAAAATAAAAAAAATTAAACCTAATCCCTATAAAAATAAAAAAGCCCCCTTTTTATTTTTTGGGGTGGCTTTTTTTTTAGATTAGGTTTTTTGGTCTATAAAAGAGCTGAATGCCCCTTTAAGGGCAGTGCCCATACAAAGGCCCCTTTAGGGACAATGGGTAGCTTTGTTTTTTTTTTGTAATTTTTAGAGTAGTGTTTTTTTAATGTGTAGTTTAGTTTAATTTAATTGGTAGGTAGTTTAATAATTATCTTAGTTTAATTGTTAGTTAAAAATTTCTTTATTTAATTTGACAGGTAAGTTTTAATTTAATTTAAGAAATTGTAATTTTAATATAAAGTTAGGGGGTTGTTCGGTTTAGGGGTTAATAGTTTATTTTAGAATATTTCATTGTGGGGGCTTGCAGTTTAGGGGGTTAATAGGTTTATTATAGCGGTGGTGTGGGTGGACGGCAGATTAAGGTTTAATAATATATAAATAGTGTTTGCAATGCGGTTTAGGGGTTAATAGGTAGTTTATGGGTGTTAGTGTACTTTTTAACACTTTAGTTTTGAATTTTATGCTACAGCTTTGTAACGTAAAACTCATAACTACTGACTTTAGATGCTGGTACGGATCTTGTCAGTATAGGGTGTACACGCTCACTTTTTGGCCTCCCAGGCAAACTCTTAATACCAGCCCGATGGGATTCCCATTGATGTTGCGTGACAGGCTAAAAGTTGTGCGGTACTCCTATACCTACAAGACTTGTAATAGCAGCGTTAGGGAAAAAATCAGCGTTATGGGCCACAACGCTGCTTTTTCACTCAACAAAAAAAATAAAAAAAAAAATAAAATCACTGAATAAAATATTTTTTTTTATCAAAAATAAAAAAAATTAAACCTAATCCCTATAAAAATAAAAAAGCCCCCTTTTTATTTTTTGGGGTGGCTTTTTTTTTAGATTAGGTTTTTTGGTCTATAAAAGAGCTGAATGCCCCTTTAAGGGCAGTGCCCATACAAAGGCCCCTTTAGGGACAATGGGTAGCTTTGTTTTTTTTTTATACTTAGTTAAGGACTATTGATAGTTTAGTACTAGATTAGGGGGTGTTTTTATTTTGGGAGGGATTTTTTTAATTTTATAGGGGTATTAGTTTAATGTTTTATTTTTTTTATTTTGGATAGCTTGGTTTATTTTTTTCTGTAATTTTAAATTTTTTGTAACATTAACTTGGGGGTTTGTATTTTTTTTTTTAAAATAGACTGCCCTCTGGGCAGGCTTATCACACACACACATACACACACACACACACAAAGACACACACACACACATACATACATATATATATATATATATATATATATATATACACATATATATAATATATGTTTACACCCATATATTGCATTATGTGTGTGTGTGTGTGTATATATATATATATATATATATATATACACATATACACAGTATATATATATATATATATATATACATACATACATACACACACACACAGTATCTCACAAAAGTATTATATTTTTATTTTTTTATATTATATAATATTTTTGTAAATATTTTATTTTATCTTTTCATGTGACAACACTGAAGAAATGACACTTTGTTACAATGTAAAGTAGTGAGTGTACAGCCTATATAACAGTGTAAATTTGCTGTCCCCTCAAAATAACTCGCACAGCCATTAATGTCTAAATCGTTGGCAACAAAAGTGAGTACACCCCTAAGTGGAAATGTCCAAATTGGACCCAAAGTTTCAAGATTTTGTGTGGTCACCATTATTTTCCAGCACTGCCTTAACCCTCTTGGGCATGGAGTTCACAAGAGCTTCACAGGTTGCTACTGGAGTCCTCTTCCACTCCTCCATGATGACATCACTTAGCTGGTGGATGTTAGAGACCTTGCGCTGCCCCACCTTTCATTAGAGGATGCCCCACAGATGCTCAATAGGGTTTAGGTCTGGAGACCTGCTTGGCCAGTCCATCACCTTTATCCTCAGCTTCTTTATCAAGGCAGTGGTCATCTTGGAGGTGTGTTTGGGGTTGTTATCGTGTTGGAATATTGCCCTGCGGCCCAGTCTCCGAAGGGAGGGGATCTTGCTCTGCTTCAGTATGTCACAGTACATGTTGGCATTCATGGTTCCCTCAAGGAACTGTAGCTCCCCAGTGCTGGCAGCACTCATGCAGGCCCAGACCATGACACTCCCACCACCATGCTTGACTGTAGGCAAGACACACTTGTCTTTGTACTCCTCAGCTGGTTGCCGCCACACATGCTTGACCACATCTGAACCAAATAAGTTTATCTTGGTCTCATCTGACTACAGGACCTGGTTCCAGTAACCCATGTCCTTAGTCTGCTTGTCTTCAGCAAACTGTTTGCAGGCTTTCTTGTGCATCATCTTTAGAAGAGGCTTCCTTCTGGGACGACAGCCATGCAAACCAATTTGATGCAGTGTGTGGTGTATGGTCTGAGCACTGACAGGCTGACACCCCACCCCTTCAACCTTTGCAGCAATCCTGCAGCACTAATACGTCTATTTCCCAAAGACAACCTCTAGATATGACGCTGAGCATGTGCACTCAACTTCTTTATTCGTCCATGGCGAGGCCTGTTCTGAGTGGAACCGCTGTATGGTCTTGCCCACTGTGCTGCAGCTCAGTTTCAGGGTCTTGGCAATCTTCTTATAGCCTAGGTCATCTTTATGTAGAGCAACAATTCTTTTTTTCAGATCCTCAGAGAGTTCTTTGCCATGAGGTGCCATGTTGAACTTCCAGTGACCAGTATGAGAGAGTGTGAGAGAGATAACACCAAATTTAACACACCTGCTTCCCATTCACAACTGAGACCTTATAACACCAACGAATCACATCACATTTTTAGAGGCTGGCAATTTTTTTAAAATTTATTTATTTATATTTTTACATGCAACTGCATAAATATATATATATACATACACACACACACACACACACACACAGTATATCACACAGAGAAAGTCCATCACTCACTTACAAGCTCTCAGCTAAGATTAGAAGCAAAAATGGAAGAGTTACCGCATCTGGCTAAATGAGATAAGCCCAGGTACCACGTCAAGGTCTCTTCAAAAACCTGAGTCCCTAAACATGTATAAAGGTTTTTGATACTATCTTTTATTATTAGATTATTTTTTTCTGTAATTTAGAATTTTTAAAAAAAAAGTAACTTAGGGCATTTAGTTTAGAGAAGGTTTAGGTGTTACGTAGAGTAGGGTTAGTTTGCGTTAGAGGCTGTGATCTTTAAGGGTTAATAGTGTAGGGTACTTGCAGTGGGTATGTGGTGGTATAGGAATTAATAGTGTAAGGTACGTGGCGATATAGGGGTTAATAGGATAGATAGGTACTTGCGGTGGGTATGTGGCGGTATAAAGGTTAATATGATGGATAGGTACTTGCGGTTGGTATGTGGCAGTTTAGAGGTTAATAGGATAGATACTTGTGATAGGGATGTGGTGGTTTAGCTATTTTTTAGTGTAGTGTTAGTTTGCGATCGCGGGGTACTTTGGTTTAGGGATATTAGGATTAGTGGTTAGGTACACAACATTTCTATTCCAAGGGATCCTTTACTATACTTTATTGAGGACTACACATTTGCTCCATAGACTGCAATGGACAGAGTAGAAAAAATAAAAAAAAAACTAGACTTTTTAAAGCGGATATAAGTTATTGCATGCACCTACCTCTTATATATACCATTCATGTAGTTTCCAATCTGTATACACCCCCGCCATCAATTTCATGGCCACACCCACAAAAATGATGTAATCAATAGCTGCATGCAATAACATGTCGTCTTTAAAAAGTCTACACATTTTGTCGACTAAACACGTGTGGTTTGAACTCAGATAGCACTATCCAGTAATGAACTCAGCAGGACCATGTGGAGATGGAGCCCTCCAGACACAGCTGTGATAGTCTGGCAGGAGTGGATAAAGTCCGGACTTACTGAGATCCGTAGCTGCACCTGAGGGGTTTTTATGCCTTTTTTATTTTAAGGTTCTAGTGAGCAGTAATTTGTAGTACGTTCATTTTATTTGTTTTAACAAATTTATTTGAGTCAAAGCTGCGCTTCTCTTTTTGTCTTTTTTTAAATCTATACATATATATATATATATATATATATATATATATATATATATATATATATATATATATATATATATATATTATTTATTTATAAAATATTTTACCAGGAAAAATACATTGAGATTTCTCTCGTTTTCAAGTATGTCCTGGGTACACAAAACATTGTATTGATACAATGGGTACAATAAAATACAAAAACAATAATAATACACAATATATGCACAAAAATGTAACATAGAACAGGTAGGAATTATACAATCAACAATGACAGGTGCATTCTGTTTTGAGATATGTAGAGAGGGATCTCTTAAAGGATATTAGGCTTGGGGAAGGTTTGAAAGTGTGCGGGAGGTCGTTCCATAATTGTGGTGCTCTGTAGGAAAAGGAGGATCGAGCTGCTTTCTTTTTGTATTGTGGCATGATAATTAATGTGCTGGTACTGGATCGAAGGTTATAGGAGGTGGGAATAACCAGTGAGAGCATACTGTTCAGGTAGGGTGGGAGCTTCCCAGAAAAGCTTTTAAACACAAGGCAGGAAAGATGGAGGGTGCGTCTGGATTCCAGCGACAGCCAGTTTAGTTCTTTTAGCATGTCACAATGGTGGGTCCTGTAGTTACATTGTAGCACAAAGTGGCAGAACAAGTTATACAGTGTATTAAGTTTATTAAGGTGAGTTTGCGGTGCAGGTGCATATACTACATCCCCATAATCCCCAATTGGCATCAGCATTTGCTGTACAATCTTTTCATTTACAGTAGGGCTGAGGCAGGATTTGCTTCTGTACAGGGCACCTATTTTTGGATAAAGTTTAGATGCCAGTTTTTCTATATGGAGGCCAAAAGATAGATTGGGGTCTAACAACATACCCTAGTATTTAAAAGAGTGGACTGCGGTCAGTGTGCAATTTGATTTTGTTTTGATGCATTGATGGGAATTTTGTAGTTTGTGTAGTTTAGGTCCCGTTCCAAAGATCATTGTGACAGTTTTGTCAGTGTTTAGGAAGAGTTTGTTTTTTGAGATCCACTTTTCTACCTCTGTGAACTGGTCTTGGAACACTGCTTCAAGCTGCAATAGATCAGAATTGTTTGCATAGATTACCGTGCCATCTGCATACATGTATATGTATATGTATATGTGTATATATATATATATATATATATATATATATATATAGATAGATAGATAGATAGATAGATAGATAGATAGATAGATAATTAGATAGATAGATAGATAGATAGATAGATAGATAGATAGATATAGCCAAGAAAGTAATTTTTCCCACAAACGGACAGAAACTCCACACAGCAGGTTTTAAATCCGTTATCTTAACTTATGTTTTTTTTTCCCCTGGGCATTATCATCACCTTGATACCATTATATTGGTATAGAGGGTTATGATAATACGCTCTTATGATGACGTTAGGTTACTTAATTAATATGGGTTACTTGATGTAATATGCCAGCTAGTAATTATGTTTTATTACTCTTTATTCACTAAATATTGGTTTGTACACTTGGTCCCTCTGTGGCCCCACTTTTATTTAGTTAGCTGCCAGGTTGTTGCTGGTGATCCCCCCACACACTTCCCTCAATATATGTAAACAGTGCTGTGTTTACTGGTTGCCATGCCGACCGAGTTCCCTTTTGTCGGCATGGGTGTAGGAGCCGTGATGACGTCACCGGGCATCTGATCCGACAGACAGTGTCTGGGGATTGGAACTATGTGCAGCATGTGGGTGTGTGATACACTGGCCTTCTGATTGGCGTATTCACTTTGGTAGGTGGGTATTTAAATAAGGGTTCTTGTTCTGTGTGTTATGTCCGGTTTGGCTACCATTGACAAAGGCTCCTGTGAGAGCCGAAATGTTTGGTTTCTTGCCTTTCATCACTATTAAAATGGATTTAAAACCTGCTTTGCCTGCTGTGTGGAGTTTCTGGGTATCACGGATACCGTCCGTGGGAATCATCACTTTCTTGGCTATACTATTGTGTTGCAGAGCACCAGGTGGCTGTTGAGATTGGAGAGTGCCGTTTCCTACAGAACTTTGTCTACATTACTATTGAATCATGCACCACTTTGTTATATTTCATATTACTGTGTGGAACATTATTTGTTAAAATTGTCACTGATCAGTGGAATAATATTCAGGACTTTTTATCTTATTACTGTGGGCATTTTCTCCTGTACCCAGTTACAATGTTGGCTTAATATCCAGAGTGGTATGGAACCATCATGCATTACACAGGAAGTCACAACAAGTGATTGAAGTGAAGACCCCTATAGGAACATAGAGGACTTTGCGTTTACATAAGCAGACGCGGCACATATTCGTTGAGAGGCTGACCTGCAGGAAACGAAAGGTGAGACCCCCAACAACATTTACCATAAGCTATTTAATTAAGAGAAAATGGAGGTAGACTTTTATTTACATGCAGTTTACCTCTCTAAATACCATAAATTGAAATGTATCCCTAGAGGCTTTAGGGTAAAAAATATACCTACATTGAGTCGTAACAACATAGAATTCTGTAGGAGGTGGTGTGGTATACTGAGCAAATGCTCACACGACTTAATGCTCCTTGTAATAGAGGAGGTCTCAAGACTTTAGCTAAGTGTTAAGAAAGAAATTGAATCTGTTAAAGACTCACTTCTGACTATCCTCACCTCTGACTCATCCACTGACTGGATAACTAAACTTAAGACTCAGGTTGACAAATACAAGCATGATTTATTGGCTTTTAAAAACAAAAAAAATTGCAACCATTGAGAACGATTGCAGGGACAAGAAAGTCTATAATTGGCTTTTTGGTAGAGACAACAACCCCTGGGTAGGTCGTAGAACACAACCCTTTCATAAGACCAGACAAATCAATTTTTTAACTGTTGACAGTAGCGGTGGGGATTCTTCTGACGGTGACAGTCAGACTGTAACACAAGTCCCTACGCAGAGTGGTGTGATCACTCGATCTGCACAGAAGCCCCCTTTAGCCTAAGGCTTGGAGGCAGATGCCCCAGGAGGGTGAGGGGCAACAAAAAGAAGGAATCAACAGAAAAAGACAAAACAATAATATACAATCTAAGTTCACGCCCCTTAACTACTGATGAAATGAAGGTGCTTAATAGAGGTTTATCTTTTGTACCCACCCCCAGATGTGATCTATTTGATCTCTATGTTGATATGTGTAGATTTCAAAGACAGTTAAAGCTGAAGGACTTTTTCAAGGATAAGGTAAGGGGGATTACACTTCGAAATCTTTTAAGGCTTTAAGTACGTTTGAACCCCCTTACACACATTCCTCTATTAAAACATTTAATCAGATGATATGTACCTCATCTATCACAGAGCTACATAAAACCACCCCCCCCCCCCCTACAGAGATAATTTAAGTGTAGCAGAGAGACAAGCTATTAAATCCCTCTCTACTGACAGGGATATAGTCATTAGGCCGGCGGACAAGGGGGGTGCCACTGTAGTATTAGATTATATCCAATATAGATGTAAGGCACTCAGACAATTACAGGACACAACTACTTACCATCAACTGCCGACCAATCCCACAAGGGTCTTCAAGAAACAAATTGAGGAATTCTTAAGTCTGGCCCATCAGGCATGCATAATTGATGATTATGCATTTGGCTGACTGTTGACCATCCAGTTTGCCCGATTTTGTATCTTCTACCCAAAATCCATAAGTCTCTGGAGAACCCCCCGGGCAGACCCATTGTGTCGGCTAGGGGATCACTCCTGCAGCCTTTGGCTGAATTTATCGATTTCTACCTGCAACCGGTGGTACAAAATACACAGTCACATCTTAAAGACTCGTTTGAATTGATCAATCTGTTAAAAAATATTGAAGACATCAAACCCACTGATATCTTGGTTACCATGGATGTGGTGAGTTTATATACTGTTATACCCCACGCACATGGGTTTGAAATGGTCAGACAATTACTTATTGACAATGGTCATTATACAGGACCTCCAATTGAGTTTCTAATCCACCTTGTGGAGTTCTGCCTGGAGAAAATAACTATTTCCTACAGGTTATGGGGACGGCTATGGGGTCAAATATGGCCCCCATCGTATGCTAACATCTATATGTCGATGTATGAAAAGCATAATATTTTTTCCAGGCAGAACCCCCTTAAATTTTACCGTTGTTATATTGACAACGTCTTTTTAATTTGGAGTGGTACCCTTGAAAACCTTCTGAAATGGGTTAATAGTCTTAATTGTCTTGAGTCCACCATTAGGTTTAAAATGGAACATAATACTGAATGTATCCATTTTTTGGATTTAGAAATCTTTAAAGTTGAGACCCTGAGTGGGTGTAAATTACAGACAACTTTATTTCAGAAAGCCACAGACAGGAATTCTGTCCTACATTATAGCAATTTTCACCCAAGATCTCAAAAAGATGGGGTCAGTTCTTCTCAGCTCCTGCGGGTCGTCCGCAACAATACGGACGACTCCCGCAAAGAAATACAATTGGAAGAGATGTCTCAGAAATTCCTTGAAAGGGGTTATCCGTTGTCCTTGATTGAAGAACAGTGTCTTAAAGCAAGTGAGTGGACACAAGACGCATTAACTACCAGGAAGGTTGTGGATGAAACATCTAATCGGCTGAATTTTCTGACCACTTATACTCCTGGATCAGAGCTAACGAGTACCAAACTGGATGATGCTCTCTAAAGACACGAGCCTTCCGTTTTTGGACTCCCCAGCACCACGTATGGTTTATAGGAGAGCAAGTAATCTTAGGGATTTATTGGTATTGAACGATCCAGCACACTGCTATGAAAAACAAGTGTGGTTACCCAAGGGTAAACCAGGATGCTACAAATGTGGAAATTGTGTGACGTGTAACAGTCTAATTACTGGTAACTTGTTTCATCATCCACACACCAACAGATGGTTTAAGATCAAGCACAGGTTGACGTGTACTTCAGAGTTCGTCATTTATGCTATCATTTGCCCTTGCTCTATGTACTATATTGGCAAGACGGTAACGTCCTTTAGGGAATGACTTGCCAATCATAAGACAGCAATTCGTTAGGCACTTGATAAAGGATGCTCAGACCAGCCTGTGGCACGCCATTTCTTGTCTGCTGGACATTCCATTTCTTCCCTATGTACAATGCTCATTGATCATGTGCCTCGCCTCAAAAGAGGTGGGGATAGAGGACAGGCACTGCAGATGGAGGCTCGTTGGATATTTAATCTAGACACGGTTACCCCCCAAGGGTTGAACACTAACATTGACTTTGGTTGTTGCTATAGGGCTAGATAATCTATGCCCTGCTGGGAGTCGTCTACGTACCACCCGGTATAATGTTCAGTCTTTAAACTTATGATTTTTTTTCCCCCTGGGCATTATCATCACCTTGATAACATTATATTGGTATAGAGGGTTATGATAAAACACTCTTATGATGACTTTAGGTTACTTAATTAATATGGGTTACTTGATGAATTATGCCAGCTAGTAGTTATGTTTTATTACTCTTTATTCACTAAATATTGGTTTGTACACTTGGTCCCTCTGTGGCCACACTTTTATTTAGTTAGCTGTCAGGTTGTTGCTGGTGATCCCGCTCACACACTTCGCTTGATATATGTAAACAGTGCTGTGTTTACTGGTTTCCATGCCGACCGAGTTCTATGTTGTCGGCATGGGTGTAGGAGGTGTGATGACGTCACCGGGCGTCTGATCCGACAGACAGTGTCTGGGGACCAGAACTATGCGCAGCGTGTGGGTGTGTGATACACTGGCCTTCTGATTGGCGCATTCACTTTGGTAGGTGGGTATTTAAATAAGGGTTCTTGTTCTGTGTGTTATGTCTGGTTTGGCTACCATTAACAAAGGCTCCTGTGAGAGCTGAAACATTTGGTTTCTTGCCTTTCATCACTATTAAAACAGATTGAAATCCTGCTGTGCCGAGTTTCTGGGTATCACGAATACCGTCCGTGGGAATCATCACTTTCTTGGTTATACTATTGTGTTGCAGAGCACCAAGTGCTGTTGAGATTGAAGAGTGCTGTTTCCTACAGAACCTACATATACATTTTATATATATATATATATATATATATATGTGTGTGTGTGTGTGTGTACATACAGCTATATACAGAAATATGTACAGTATTAACAACAACAAAATTGTATGTGAAAAATATTTAAATGTGAATCATTTTATCAGATAGTGTTTATTTGAGTGTAACAGTATATTTTAATGTATTTATGTTTGGTGCAACTTTTATTTTATCCCTCACGCTTTATGCAAGGTCTTCAGTCGCGCTAATTCTATGGGTGTTAAATTCAATTGAGCTGTAGTGTTTGCATTTTCTTTCAACTTGTATTACAAGCGCAAATCAACGTGCACGCAATATTCCTCAATATTGTGCACTGATGTTAGCGTGCCACTTGCATATATTTTTCCCTTTTTTCCTGAAACTGAGTATGGGATTTTTTAAAGCAGATAAAGTAGTCCATCCCCCATAAAATGTTTTATAAATGTTATCATCTGCACAAAGTTACAGTCCAGTAAGTGCAAATCTATAAAAAGATATTTTAACTCATAAAAAGTAATCTGCAGAAGATGCATGTAAATAACCGCTATATTGTGAGACTTTAATTGCTTAGTCAAAGAAGGAAGGTAGTTATTATGTTTATGGTCACAATATTTTAAAAGCAATTCTATCATATTCCAGGATTTTTTCTGCTACTGTTGCATTTGTGGGAGCAGAAAAGGGAAAAGAAAGAATAGAGGTTAATGAAGGTTACAGAAGCACTATAGCTATAAATTGCACTCTTTATTAATTAAATGAAAATAATTAAGTAAGCGTTACATGGGTGACTGCACTAAAATTTTGTATATGCAGAATCCTCATCCCACGCACAATGGCAGGATAGCCTGCAGAAAAATACAACTAATTGCTATAAGCCGAAAGAAAAAAAAAAAAAACATTTCCTGACTAATAAATGGAAACTCAGAACCAGGCTTGAATGCTGGTAGAACAGACAGAATATAGAAAAAATACAAAACCACTGATGCATTTCGAAATGTATAAAAGCCTTTTTCAAATAGGTGCAGGCTGAAAGAAAACGCAACTAAAATTCCAGATTTTGGATTTTTTTTTTAGTTTTTTTTAATAATCATTGGCCCTGAAAAATGGAGAAAAGGGAGATGTTTTTTTTTTTTTTTACCTGTAGTTTTCTGTAGGTTATTCAGCCATTAGACTTGAAATGAGGATTCAGCCTATATTAACCTTTAGTGCCCTCACACAATTTAGCTAATTCCATTTTTATCAATAAATAGTACATTTTAGAGCTATAGTGCATCTATATTCTATAGTCTTTCTTTTGTTTGTTTTTCTTTTTCTGCTTATTTATAGTTGATTCTACAAAGATGGTGAGACATTACATTCTGTTAGCTTTGAGAATATAAAATCTGTCACAACATCAGTGTTCCCCAGCAGGAAAAGCTTGGGGCGACCAGTCGCCTTCTGTTAGGCAGAACATTTTATTATAAAACTTTAGATTTCAGTACTGCTTACTATTGTAGATTACTGCAACTATGTAAAACAAATACAGCAGCACAGATACTCTGAGTGTAGTATTTAATGAAGATACGTAAGAGCGCATAAAATAACACACAAGAAGTTTGTGTCACAAACTCTTGAAATAAGTCCAGCTGAGCCCGGAAGAAACACGTTGAGGACTTAGCTTTGTTTTTATTACATTCACCAAGATATTTGTCTTTATTGTGTACACATCACCGTTGGTTTTAACTGTTCTTGCATTAACATAACAAATTATCATTTGCAGACTGTATCAGGATCTGGTGAGACATACTGATTTGCTTGCATTGTTTATTTTCCTGTAATTGTGCTATTTTATGCGCTCTTACATATCTTCATTAAATACTACACTCAGAGTAAGAGAGAGTGAGTAAGAGAGATTGAGTAAGAGAGAGTGAGAGTGAGTGAGTAAGAGTGAGTGAGTAAGAGTGAGTGAGTAAGAGACAAGGAGGTCAGGGCCCCAATGATGGCTAATTCTGCGAGACACCTGCCGGGGGTGCCCTAAAATATTTTACACAAGATTTCCTCTGAAGTTTGGATCAGTGGGGAGGGGCACTCCAGGTTCTGACCTGAAATATCATGCCCCTCCCATTAGCTCCCTCCACTGCCTCCAGATCCTGGAATTAAAATTGGGCCCTGACACCACCTGCTATAAATCCCTCTTGAGTAGGGACCAGGATAAGGCTAGCCTTTCCACATGCACTCACCCTGAGGGAGACAAAATTACAGCCATGGGCTTACTCAAAGTTTAGAGCTAGCATGAATGCTCCTGCTCCTGCCATGGCAACTAAGCAACCCTAAGGAAGCTGAATCCTCAGTGCCATCCCCAAACTATTGTGCAAACTTAATGGGAGAGAGGGAAAACCACTTATTCACAGGAGAAAAAGAAAGATGAACCCTCAGGAACACTATTATAAAGGTAAGCCATAAGCCCACCCACAACAAAGTTGCTACACACTAGAGATAAGTTCTTACATGGAAGTTTAACCCTTAAGATGCTACAATCAAAACTTGCTTCACTTACATACGCCTAGAGTTAGAGTTGTGCGTTAGCCGTCCAAACCAGCGTTAGGGGGTCCTAACGCTGGTTTTGGCCACCCCCTGGTATTTAGAGTCTTTCCAGCCGCGACTTTTCCATACCGCACATCCCCTTACGTCAATTGCGTATCCTATCTTTTCAATGGGATCTTTCTAACGCTGGTATTTAGAGTCTTGGCTGAAGTGAGCGTTAGAACTCTGACAAGACTCCAGCCGCAGAAAAAAGTCAGGAGTTAAGAGCTTTATGGGCTAACGCTGGTTCATAAAGCTCTTAACTACTGTGCTCTAAAGTACACTAACACCCATAAACTACCTATGTACCCCTAAACCGAGGTCCCTCCACATCGCCGCCACTCTAATAAATTTTTTTAACCCCTAATCTGCCGACCGCACACCGCCGCCACATACATTATCCCTATGTACCCCTATTCTGCTGCCCCTAATATCGCCGACACCTACATAATATTTATTAACCCTTAATCTGCCTCCCCCAATATCGCCGCTACCTTACCTACACTTATTAACCCCTAATCTGCCGACCGGACCTCACCGCCACTATAATAAATGTATTAACCCCTAAACCGCCTCACTCCCGCCTCAAAAACTCTATAATAAATAGTATTAACCCCTAATCTGCCCTCCCTAACATCGCCAACACCTAACTGCAAGTATTAACCCCTAATCTGCCGACCGGACCTCGCCGCTACTCTAATAAATGTATTAACCCCTAAAGCTAAGTCTAACCCTAACTCTAACACCCCCCTAAGTTAAATATAATTTTTATCTAACAAAATAAATTAACTCTTATTAAATAAATGAATCCTATTTAAAGCTAAATACTTACCTGTAAAATAAACCCTAATATAGCTACAATATAAATAATAATTATATTGTAGCTTTTTTAGGATTTATATTTATTTTACAGGCAACTTTGTATTTATTTTAACTAGGTACAATAGCTATTAAATAGTTATTTACTATTTAATAGCTACCTAGTTAAAATAATTACAAAATTACCTGTAAAATAAATACTAACCTAAGTTACAATTAAACCTAACACTACACTATCAATAAATTAATTAACTAAACTATCTACAATTATCTACAATTAAATCAACTAAACTAAATTACAAAACCCCCCCCACTAAATTACAATAAAAACAAACACTAAATTACAAAAAATAAAAAAAGATTACAAGAATTTTAAACTAATTACACCTACTCTAAGCCCCCTAAAAAAATAACAAAGCCCCCCAAAATAAAAATATGCCCTACCCTATTCTAAAATAAAAATTTAACTGCTCTTTTACCTTACCAGCCCTTAAAAGGGCCTTTTGCGGGGCATGCCCCAAAGAAAACAGCTCTTTTGCATTTAAATAAACATACAATACCCCCCCCCAACATTACAACCCACCACCCACATACCCCTAATCTAACCCAAACACCCCTTAAAAAACCTAACACTAAGCCCCTGAAGATCTCCCTACCTTATCTTCACCACACTGGGTATCACCGATCCGTCCAGAAGAGGGTCCAAAGTCTTCATCCTATCCGGCAAGAAGAGGACATCCGGACCGGTAGACATCTTCATCCAGACGGCATCTTCTATCTTCTTCCATCCAGCGCGGAGCGGGACTATCTTGAAGCAGCCAACGCGGATCCATCCTCTTCTTCCGGCGACTCCCGACGAATGAAGGTTCCTTTAAGTGACGTCATCCAAGATGGCGTCCCTCGAATTCCGATTGGCTGATAGGATTCTTCGGACCCTCTTCTGGACGGATCGGTGATACCCGGTGTGGTGAAGATAAGGTAGGGAGATCTTCAGGGGCTTAATGTTAGGTTTTTTTAAGGGGTGTTTGGGTTAGATTAGGGGTATGTGGGTTGTAATGTTGGGGGGGGGTATTGTATGTTTATTTAAATGCAAAAGAGCTGTTTTCTTTGGGGCATGCCCCGCAAAAGGCCCTTTTAAGGGCTGGTAAGGTAAAAGAGCAGTTAAATTTTTATTTTAGAATAGGGTAGGGCATTTTTTTATTTTGGGGGGCTTTGTTATTTTTTTAGGGGGCTTAGAGTAGGTGTAATTAGTTTAAAATTCTTGTAATCTTTTTTTATTTTTTGTAATTTAGTGTTTGTTTTTTTGTAATTTAGTGGGGTTTTTTGTAATTTAGTTTAGTTGATTTAATTGTAGATAATTGTAGGTAGTTTATTTAATTAATTTATTGATAGTGTAGTGTTAGGTTTAATTGTAACTTAGTTTAGGATTTATTTTACAGGTAATTTTGTCGCTATTAAATAGTTATTAACTATTTAATAGCTATTGTACCTGGTTAAAATAAATACAAAGTTGCCTGTAAAATAAATATTAATCCTAAAATAGCTACAATGTAATTATTATTTATATTGTAGCTATATTAGGGTTTATTTTACAGGTAAGTATTTAGCTTTAAATAGGAATAATTTATTTAATAAGATTTATTTTATTTCGTTAGCTTAAAATTATATTTAACTTAGGGGGGGTTAGGGTTAGACTTAGCTTTAGGGGTTAATACATTTATTAGAGTAGTGGCGAGGTCTGGTAGGCAGATTAGGGGTTAATACTATTTATTATAGGGTTTTTGAGGCGGGAGTGAGGCGGTTTAGGGGTTAATACATTTATTATAGTAGCGGCGAGGTCCGGTCGGCAGATTAGGGGTTAATAAGTGTAGGTATGTAGCGGCGATGTTGGGGGGGCAGATTAGGGGTTAATAAATATAATATAGGGGTCTGCGATGTTAGGGGCAGCAGTTTAGGGGTACATAGCTATAATGTAGGTGGCGGCGGTGTCCGGAGCGGCAGATTAGGGGTTAATAGTATAATGCAGGGGTCAGCGATAGGGGGGGCGGCAGATTAGGGGTTAATAAGTGTAAGGTTAGGGGTGTTTAGACTCGGGGTACATGTTAGGTGCAGACTTGGGAAGTGTTTCCCCATAGGAAACAATGGGGCTGCGTTAGGAGCTGAACGCTGCTTTTTTGCAACGCTGGTATTGAGAGTTGAAGTGGCGGTAAATATGCCTGTACGCTCCCTTTTTTGGAGCCTAACGCAGCCCTTCTGAGAACTCTAAATACCAGCGTTGTTTAAAAGGTGCGGGGGAAAAAAACATGCGTAGCTAACGCACCCCTTCTAACGCAAAACTCTAAATCTAGGCGATAATGTTTACTGCCCCTTTAATCTATAATTATGTTTCAACTTATTTTGAGGCAGACATAGGTAATCCTTCTACACCTGAGATCTCATATCTTTGAGCCCTTATAAAACTTGTGTGTGCAATATTGTTTTTAAATAATTTATATTAGATGTGTTATTATAAGTGTAACTGTCCTTTGTAATGTATTTTTGATGCGTTTTGTGCAACTTTTTACGTTCGTGAAACAGTTAAACAGAGTTCTGAAGTCGCGGTAATCATTCTAGAGTAAATTGTGATTGCAGTCAAACGATCGTCTTTACTTTTAACTCATAATATGAGTGGTAAGCCCAACGAGTGCAAACTCCTGTGATAAACTCCTTATCACTCGCGCACAAACATTTGCGCCCCACTTGTAATCTGGCCCTTAGTCGGTGGGCCTCACCTTTGATGAAATTTACAAGCCCGTGCCCCCATAATAAATGTTGCTTTATTTTTTCCTCTTTAAAGAAAATTGTAATATCTATTTTTAGTTTTAATTTGGGAAATTCACATCTGATCCAGGGTTCACACAAAGCTCTCAAGAGTTTTTTAATTTGCCCTTGGCTACTCAAGTTTCAGATCAAGACAACAAACACAATGCAGTGTCTGAGCGATTTCAACCTCAGCGACTTTCCACCACCTACATTCTGCCCTTTGTCTTATTCCACCATGACATGGCAAGCGTTACTGTTGGCAATTAAATAATGTTTAGATTGCAATTGAGCAGTATTTAATGCTCCCACTCAAGCGTTATGCCAATTCGTTTTTAGGAAGGTTTGAAGCCTCTATTTTCAGTTAAGATAACATTTACTGCGAACATATTGATTCCTATGCCAGATACATAGACGATCTCCTTTTTATCTGGCATGGAGACAATATACTTGGTAAAGATTTTGTCTGGTTCCTTAATAGGAATGTCTTAAACTTAAAATTCACCTTTCAGTGACCCTTAAGTCAGACAATGAACACAATTCTTGCAGAGCTATACAGGAATGACATTGCTGGTAGCACCATTTTAAGGGGCTGACTCCTGCCACCCATAGAACACTAAAAAGGGCATACTAAAAGGCCAGCTTATTAGAAGAAGGATATGTACCACTGACCAAGACTATTATTTACATTCATTGAAACTAGTAAATAGACTCACAAAACATGGTTATGATAAAAAAAAAAACCTCTGGATGTCCCTCAGAGGATAAGGAGAGATAAAAAAAAACTAAAAGAGACGTTCTATTACAAAAAATTCCAAACAGAAATAAAAGAGACAAACAAGACAAGGTCAAGGGGTCAACGATAAAAATTACAAAGAGAATACTACGGTTTTTGTAACTCAACTTAGCACCCTATTTAATAAAATAAGAAATATTGTAAACAATAATTTGGGCAGTCTCAGACTTGTTGAAAAACTTAAAAAAAAAAAAAAAGAGTGCCTAGACCAAGGCACTACATTTGTATCAAGAAAGGCTCCTACAATAGGAAGTAAAATTACCCAATATGTAAACAAGAATAAACAAAAAATCCAAAGAAACTTGGTTGACAAAAAGTTTTTTTCCGATGTGGAAAACACCCCTGTAATGTGTGCCAACATTGCACAGTGGAAGAAACTCACTTCCACAACTACAGATAACACCTACAAAATAAATCACAGGCTAGACTATTGTTCAAAGTATGTCATTTATTTGATTACATGTCAAATTTGTAAACAACAGTACACAGGGTGCACTAGCAGGTTTTTAAAAGAGATAATTTGTGAACACCTTACTTCTCTGGAGAGAGATCCGCCAAAAACCCCTATTGCATTTCTTTAAACATGGAGTTACAACTAACAAACTAGTTAGTCATATGCAGATGAGACTCAGTACTTTAAAGCCTACATTCTCAGGTTTGCCCCCGGGGTTCTTTTCAAACTATTTGTACAAAAAGCTATATCCCGATTTTAAAATATTATAGAGGAATTATCCCTAAGGGTACAGATGTACAAAACCTATGATAACAACTTTGACTGTAAGCATATATATGTATGCAATTTCACCACTTTGTCTGTTCAGGGTTCTTCATTTACTTATCTTGCTTGAATAGGTCTAATTGCAGTGAAAATGTTTCTAATATCTAGACTTTAAAGTATCGGTTGGTAAATGTATTGACGAAAATAAAGTTACTTTGTCTCCAGTCAAGAGTCTCAATATACCCAAATGAATATATTATCATAATATAATTAAAGCTATCATTATGACATTTATTTTTATTTTCGTCATCCTGTTAAATAGTTTCCAACCGTTTGTCTATCAAAATGTTTTTGTGCAAATACAATATTAGTCAGATTGCAAGTTAGATACTTAGTGTTTTTAAATTGGTTACTTTGTATTCATGTATAACTAACACTGTTGACATGTAAATAGAGGTGGTACAAATAATGTGTAGAGGTGGTGCCTAATGTTGAATCCTTAGCGTATAAGAAAGCACCTCTCACCTGCACAGCTATCTTTGACAAAGCGCCAGAAGGACGTGAAACGCATCAGATGACGTCACCCTCCGATAGTACTTACACTCCCTGGTCACTGCCCCCAAGGCAGAACATGCTGTGATCTGAGATGTCATTGTAGAAAATGCAGCATATCTGCTGAAAGAATGCGACACATGTAGGAACTGTTAGCACTTACACTTTGCAGTACAGCTCCACATTTGACTGTTCTCTTGAAACAGAGCTTTGCTTTGGCTGCACTGTGTAAGTTTTTCTTAACACAGTGCATCCAGAGCAAAGCAGCAGTGCAGCAGTGACTGGCCCTCAGTGATTTTTTTAACCCCACCCTCTAGCCTTTCCCAGTCTGCAAAGCTATGACTTCTGAATGTAAGATGTTCTTGAAAACAATGCACCTTGTTATTACTACCTTTGTACATTGTGATGTTAGATTAAGAGAAAAGGAAACAAATTTATGACATTTGAAAAACTCAACAACATTTGTATTTATTTTTTGGCTGCAGTTAATTTGCAATGCAATTTTCATCTGCTGCACTTTATTATAAAAATTGCTTTGCTCTCCAGTAAAGCAACACATTGGAATTGAGCTGATGCTTTAGTTTAACCCCTTAACGACCGAGGACGTGCAGGGTACGTCCTCAGAAAAAAGGCAGTTAACGCCTGAGGACGTACCCTGCACGTCCTCGGTGTGGAAAGCAGCTGGAAGCGATCATGCTCGCTTCCAGCTGCTTTCCGGTTATTGCAGTGATGCCTCGATATGGAGGCATCCTGCAATAACCTTTTACGGCCATCCGATGCAGAGAGAGCCACTCTGTGGCCCTCTCTGCACCGGACATCGATGGCCGGTATCGTTGGTGGGTGGGAGCCGGTGTGGGAGGTGGGTGGCGGCCAACGATGGCCCTGGTCATGTGGAGCGGGGCGGGATCGTGGGCGGGTAAGTCCGGGGGAGCGCGCGGGAGCGTGCACGTGCACAAGGGGGCGGGGGCGGGCGCGTGCACGGGGAGGGAGCGGGTGGGAACCGCTACACTACAGAAAAAATGTGGGACATTTAATGTTAAAAATAAAACCCTTAGGTGTGATTTAGGTGGTGGGGGTTGGTCCGTGGGTGGGGGGGGGGATTGAGCTACACAACAGAAAAAAAACAAAAAGAAAATAAAAAAAAAACATTTGATTGTTCAAACTGGGTACTGGCAGACAGCTGCCAGTACCCAAGATGGCCCCCAATAAGGCTGAGAGGGAGGCTTAGAGAGCTGTTTTGGGGGGGATCAGGGAGGTTGGGGGTTAAGGGGGGATCCTAAACACAGCATATGTAAATATGCTTCTTTTTTTTTTCTTAAAAAAAAACAAAAAACTTTTATTTTAGTACTGGCAGACTTTCTGCCAGTACTTAAGATGGCGGGGACAATTGTGGGGTGGGGGAGAGAAGGGAGCTGTTTGGGAGGGATCAGGGGGTGGGATGTGTCAGGTGGGAGGCTGATCTCTACACTAAAGCTAAAATTAACCCTGCAAGCTCCCTACAAACTACCTAATTAACCCCTTCACTGCTAGCCATAATACACGTGTGATGCGCAGCAGCATCTAGCGACTTTCTAATTACCAAAAAGCAACGCCAAAGTCATATATGTCTGCTATTTCTGAACAAAGGGCATCCCAGAGAAGCATTTACAACCATTTGTGCCATAATTGCACAAGCTGTTTGTAAATAATTTCAGTGAGAAACCTAAAATTGTGAAAAAATTAACGTTTTTTTTACTTTGATTGCATTTGGCGGTGAAATCGTGGCATGAAATATACCAAAATGGGCCTAGATCAATACTTGGGGTTGTCTACTACACTACACTAAAGCTAAAATTAACCCTAGAAGCTCCCTACATGCTCCCTAATTAACCCCTTCACTGCTGGGCATAATACACGTATTGTGCGCAGCGGCATTTAGCAGCCTTCTAATTACCAAAAAGCAAAGCCAAAGCCATATATGTCTGCTATTTCTGAACAAAGGGGATCCCAGAGAAGCATTTACAACCATTTATGCTATAATTGCATAAGTTGTTTGTAAATAATTTCAGTGAGAAACCTAAAGTTTGTGAAAAAATTTGTGAAAAAGTGAACAATTTTTTTTATTTGATCGCATTTGGCGGTGAAATAGTGGCATGAAATATACCAAAATGGGCCTAAATCAATACTTTGGGATGTCTTTGAAAAAAAAATATATACATGTCAATGGATATTCAGGGATTCCTGAAAGATATTAGTGTCCCAATGTAACTAGCGCTAATTTTGAAAAAAAGTGGTTTGGAAATAGCAAAGTGCTATTTGTATTTATGGCCCTATAACTTGCAAAAAAAGCAAAGAAGATGTAAACATTGGGTATTTCTAAACTCAGGACAAAATGTAAAAACTATTTAGCATGGTTTTTTTTTAGTGGTTGTAGATGTGTAACAGATTTTGGGGGTCAAAGTTAGAAAAAGTGTGTTTTTTTCCATTTTTTCCTCATATTTTATAATGTTTTTTATAGTAAATTATAAGATATGATGAAAATAATGGTATCTTTAGAAAGTCCATTTAATGGCGAGAAAAACGGTATATAATATGTGTGGGTACAGTAAATGAGTAAGAGGAAAATTACAGCTAAACACAAACACCGCAAAAATGTAAAAATAGCCTTGGTCCCAAACGGACAGAAAATGGAAAAGTGCTGCGGTCATTAAGGGGTTAACTGCCTAATTTAAAATTGCATTTTATTTCAAAATGACAGAAAAATGTTCACCAACAAAATCTCATCGCAGAAAGTGAAGAAAAGTTCTGCCTCTGGGGGTCACTTCCATGGATCCCAGGGGATCTTCAGCCAGCAGACCCGTGGGGCGGGGGAACCTCCATGGCATGACAGGGGGACATCATTGTCACCCATTAGCCTGACTGTCACCCTTATGGACTCTGTAGTCCAAAAATGTGTGACCATGACCTCCCAATACAAGTAGATAATAAGGATATGGCTACTCCAATATATAAGGCACCGGGTAATGAGCCCTGTGGCAAATTACTCCATGAGGAGTGCCAAAAATTAATGGCTAAAGGGCTTACCAAGATTATACCAACTTACCATATAAGACTTTAAGACTAACCAGCAACACTAAGGGAGCCTTACAATTTCCGCAATGCCGCCACAACCATGAAACGCAAGAAAAGGAGGGAGGACTGAGAGAGAAAACTTCCAGAAGAAGATCCCAAAGGAGAAAGAGGCTGACCTTGGCTCGCATCTGTTGAGTACAAGTCCACTCCTCATCTCGCAACATAGTTGCAACACATATCCTCAACTAGGTTTTATATATCCACTAGAGGGTCTGACACTAGCTACCTTACACTACCATTTTATGAAAAATGAAATTGTGTGTTTAATTTCAATGTTTATATTAAATTTACATGAAATATGATTATCCATTATTTATTCCAAGGGACAAATTGCTCAAGAACAACTTCCTTAACTCTGTTGGTGAACAATAATAATCCTTCTCAAGTATTAAAGCAAATTATTAGGACAGAAACATCCAATTTTTAAAGAAAAACAAAACAAAACATAAAACACTCAGATACAACAAATAATTATTCTAGTGTACCTTTAAGCTAGTTTAATATACAAAGTGATATGGGTTAGCATCTTAACAGTCCAGCAAAGAAGCCCTGTGGAATATCAGTTATCATGATATTTGAGTCTGATTAATGGATTACACAATTACTGGGATCATTTTAAAAGACTGTAGCATTGCCCAGGAGCTGTCTGCTCAATCACAGCTCTTTATCCCCTGATTAACTGATGCAGATTTATTCCCAGGCAACCTTGTATTACAGAAGATTAGCGAGCCACAAATCCAAGCAAGACACTTTGCAAGTTATTTATCAAGTGAGACAAAAAGGGCACTTGGAGCAAGTGCTCGCTGGAAATCTTGCTAGCGCCTGTCAGGGACAATTTACCCTTGGCATTCCCATTATTTCTCAAGCTGCATGCTTAACTGTATTATTAGGTTACAGGACAACAATATTGCAGGGAAAAAGCCCTTATACGTTACAGTAAAATGAAATAAGATTCTGTGCAACCCTATCACATTGACTGTGCCCCATTTTAACATGAATGTGTTGCATATTTTAATCATTCATGTACAGCATAATATATATATATATATATATATATATATATATATATATATATATATATATATATATATATATATATATATATATATATATATATATATATATATATATATATATACATACATACATACATACATATACACACACAGGTATATAAAAATATTTTTTTAAATGCAGAAATTGGTAGAAGTTTTTTTAGACATCTTTGTTAACATGTCGTAAATTATACTTATATGGCCTGGAATTCCCCCTTAACACTTTTTAGTGTATCATGTAAACAGACAAAGTACAGAATATACACAGCACCAATTTTCTTTTGGTAAAATATGTTTACGTGAATTGCTGAAAAGTCACTTATAGGTAGGGATTTTATGCTATAGGTGGTAAAATATAACTGTTCACAGGAATTTCTTTTTGACTGTGGCCTAAATTTATATTATATACATTAGATAAATGATAGCCCAGGTGACAAATGTTTTACAATGGGTTTAAATAAAAAAAAGCACTTTAAAAAGGGAATTCGTATTGATTGGAATTGAGCCCATTGTGGGCTAGATTTACAAGGTGCACTTATCGTTCAAGCGCTAACCTGACACCGTTTACAGCGCTAAATGGAAAAAGGTAGTAAAGAATATTCCACATTCCAATGTTCTTCACAGAGAAGAAAAAATAAATAAATATATATGTATATATATATATATATATATATATATATTTCATTTTTTTTGTAAAATATATATCTATATGAGTATATAGGGGCCTATCTATCAAGCTCCGAATGAAGCTTGATGGCCCGTGTTTCTGGCGAGCCTGAAACAGCAATTATGAAGCAGCGGTCACAAAGGCTGCTGCTCCATAACCCTGTCCGCCTGCTCTGAGCAGGCGGACAGACATTGCCGGAATTCAACCCGATCAAATACGATCGGGTTGATTGACACCCCCCTGCTGGCGGCCGCGAGTCTGCAGGGGGCGGCGTTGCACCAGCAGCTCTTGAGAGCTGCTGGTGCAATGCTGAATACGGAGAGCGTATTGCTCTCCGCATTCAGCGAGGTCTTGCGGACATGATCCGCACTGTTAAATTACATTGTCTTGGATGTTTTTTTATTTAAAACCTAGAGGGCTATGCAGGTTTAGCCACAGGAGATGGATATATATATATATATATATATATATATATATATATATATATACACTCCCCAGGTATCTGCACTCACAATTCCGATCAGTCAGCAACCAGGGTGCAAAGTCAAAAAGTATCCATAGAAACAAAATTGTAGACTGCACTCACTGGATTTAGATTAAAGTTAATTTATTCAATGGTGACGTTTTGGGGCTTGCAGACCCCTTCCTCAACCCAAACACACCTGTTGGTCTGAGGAAGGGGTATGCAAACCCCAAAAGTCACCATTGAACAAATTAACTTTAATCTAAATCCAGTGAGTGCAGTCCACAATTTTGTTTCTATGGATACTTTTTGACTTTGCACCCTGGTTGCTGACTGATTGGAATTGTGAGTGCAGATACCTGGTAGTCCACAATTTTGTTTCGAATATATATATATATATATATATATATATATATATATATATATATATATATATATATATATATATATATATATATATATATATACACACACACACATACACTTTTTAAATATTAATATGAATAATTTTTAATTGGTGTATATATATGTGTAACACTTTATTTTAATGAACTTATGATGTGCTTGTTACACCTTTTTTTAACCCTTACACTTTACGCTAGGTCTTTAGTCTTGCATACCTGACGCTCGCTAATTTAGTTTGTGCTCAAGCAAACACAATTACTATCAACCTATATTAGGCGCTAACTTTAGCGTGCAACTTGTAAACTAGCCCTATGAGTACAAAAAAGACAGTAGAATTTATATATAACAACTAAAGAGCTAAGTAACTAACGAGTTGAGATTTTATAGTAAATTATACTTGTTTTCAATAATTAATGTTAAAAAAAATAAAAAATGAAAAATAAATAAAAATTAATTTCATATAGTTATGCCACATGAGAGTGTTTGACAAATTTTCATAACTAGGTTGTAATGGTGACTCAATAGTTGGGCCTTATAGGGCCTACATTTGTGCCCCATTGGCCTACTGCCATAACATTATTTGATACAGTACTGTGCAAAAAAAATTCAGGTGTGAAAAAATGATGTAAGGTAAAAATGCTTTCAAAATTAGAAATATTAGTTTATTTTTATCAATTAATAAAATGCAATGTGAGTGAACAGAAGAAAATCTAAATTAAATCAATATTCAGTGTAACCACCCTTTGCCTTCAAAACAGCATCAATTCTTCTAGGTACACTTGCGCAAAGTCAGGGATTTCTTAGGCATATAGCCAGGTGCATGATTAAAAATTATGCCAAACAGGTGCCAATGTTCATCAATTTAATATGAAATAGAAACAGCTGTGTAGGAGGATTAAAACTGTGTGAGGAACAGCCAAACTCTGCTAAACCGGTGAGGTTGCTGAAGACCATTTATCGTAAAAAGTCATACACCATGGCAAGGCTGAGCACAGCAACAAGACACAAGGTAGTTATACTGCATTTGCAAGGTCTCTCTGAGGCAGAAATGTCAAAGCAGACAGTGGTTTTCAGCTGTACTTTCCAAGCTCTTCTGAAGAAGGCAATACCATAGTGTAGTGGTCGTCCAAGGAAACTTAGTGCAGATGAAAGACACATAATGCTTACTTACCTTTGCAATCTGAAGATGTGCAGCAGTGCCATCGGTTCAAAATTTGTGGAAACCAGTGGGACCCTGGTACACCCATCTACTGCATTGATAAAAATAAACAAAAGTTTAGAAGTGCGCTTAGGAACTAATACCAAGCACCTCTCTAAGAGACACTATCCCTAAAGAGTGTCAGAATATAGTGAAAGTGGATTGTTAAGCTTTTTACGGCTTACAGATAGAGAGGGCGCCTAGGGCTAAAGGTATCAAACACCAATGTAGTGTAAAAAATATATATTTAATAAAAGACAGTATACAATAATAAAATTAGTACAAATTAGGGACGTCTCCCTAAATGTTAAAAATCCTAAGTCACAATTAATTGCTACAATGTGGCAGACAAATATAAAATAAAGTGCATATACGATCTAATTTGATTATAAAATAAGCAAAGGTTACTAAAATATAAAACAATTTACGGTATACCAGAGTCTTAAATATGTATGTTTCACAGGGGATACGGCAGTTATTCCCAAGTATACTGAGGGATATATGATAGCGTGGGACTTTCAAATGAAAGGAGGTTAGTCCAGAAAATGTTCCATACACTTGAAATCGTAGTATAATGCTTGCTTCAAAGAGTACAATAGTGCTAAAGCAGTACTTTACTTTATTTTACTTTACCGCCTGTGAAATCTTCAGTCACACCAAGGACCGCTACGTTAGCCAAGGCAGTCTCTCCCGAGCTGCAAACACAGATCACACACGTGTGTACGGACGGCGTCTGACGTCACTTCTCGTCCGTTTGTTTCCTCTGTGAAAGTTTGACAGCGTGCTGTTATCGATGTTGCAAAGTTGTGGATGTTGTTAACTCCTTCAGTATACAAGCACTCTGTTGTGCTTATACTTGCAAATACAGTTGGATATTTAATTTCATCCACACTGTCAGAGCTTTAAAGTTGTGGTGACAAAATTAACCCGGGTTAGAAAATAGCAATGTAGTTCACAAATAGGGTGACACTTAACCACTCCTGGTACACTGCTACATAAAGCCCACAGGTGGGTGAAACGCGTCGATTACCTTGTGACTTTGTAGCAGTGTACCAGGAGTGGTTAAGTGTCACCCTATTTGTGAACTACATTGCTATTTTCTAACCCGGGTTAATTTTGTCACCACAACTTTAAAGCTCTGACAGTGTGGATGAAATTAAATATCCAACTGTATTTGCAAGTATAAGCACAACAGAGTGCTTGTATACTGAAGGAGTTAACAACATCCACAACTTTGCAACATCGATAACAGCACGCTGTCAAACTTTCACAGAGGAAACAAACGGACGAGAAGTGACGTCAGACGCCGTCCGTACACACGTGTGTGATCTGTGTTTGCAGCTCGGGAGAGACTGCCTTGGCTAACGTAGCGGTCCTTGGTGTGACTGAAGATTTCACAGGCGGTAAAGTAAAATAAAGTAAAGTACTGCTTTAGCACTATTGTACTCTTTGAAGCAAGCATTATACTACGATTTCAAGTGTATGGAACATTTTCTGGACTAACCTCCTTTCATTTGAAAGTCCCACGCTATCATATATCCCTCAGTATACTTGGGAATAACTGCCGTATCCCCTGTGAAACATACATATTTAAGACTCTGGTATACCGTAAATTGTTTTATATTTTAGTAACCTTTGCTTATTTTATAATCAAATTAGATCGTATATGCACTTTATTTTATATTTGTCTGCCACATTGTAGCAATTAATTGTGACTTAGGATTTTTAACATTTAGGGAGACGTCCCTAATTTGTACTAATTTTATTATTGTATACTGTCTTTTATTAAATATATATTTTTTACACTACATTGGTGTTTGATACCTTTAGCCCTAGGCGCCCTCTCTATCTGTAAGCCGTAAAAAGCTTAACAATCCACTTTTACTGCATTGATAAGTCTGGTCAGAAGTGGTGGAAGACTTGAAGACTTGCGGTCAAAAAGCCATAGCTCCAACGTGTACAAAAACACAGGAACAGGAGTGCAGCAAAATGTCAGCAGGTGCTCTGGACTGAAGAGTCAAAATTTTAATTTATTTTTAAACAAAAGGCAGTTTGTTCACCAAACGACTGGAGAGCAGTACAAGAATGAGTGACTGCAGGCAACAGTGAAGCATGGTGGAGGTTCCTTGCAAGTTTGGAGCTGCATTTCTGCAAATGGAGTTGTGGATTTAGTCAGAATTAATGGTCTCCTTAATGCTGAGAAATACAGGCAGATACTTATACACCATGCAATACTATTAGGTAAGCATCTGATTGGCCCCAAATGTATTCTACAGCATGACAATGATCAAAAATATACAGCTAAAGTCATTAAGAACTACCTTTAGCATAAAGAAGAACAAGGATTCCTGGAAGTGATGGTATGGCCCGCACAGAGCCAAAGGCATAGATTTATCATAGTGCAAGATACAATGTAGCGTATCATGTCCGCTACACATCGATAAATGCTGACAGAATACACTGTCAGCATTTATCTTTGCACCAGGGAGAGACTGAAGGGGGGGGGGGGGAAGAGAGGCAGAGACTGAAGGGAGGGGGGAGAAACTGAAGGGAGGGGGGAAAGACTGAAGGGAGGGGGAAGAGAGGGAGAGACTGAAGGGGGGGAAGAGAGTGAGAGACTGAAGGGGGGGAGTGAGAGACTGAAGTGGGGGAAGAGAGTGAGAGACTGAAGGGGGGAAGAGAGTGAGAGACTGAAGGGGGGGGGGGAGAGAGTGAGAGACTCAAGGGGGGAGTGAGAGACTGAAGGGGGGGGAGAGAGTGAGCGACTGAAGGGGGGGAGTGAGAGACTGAAGTGGGGGAAGAGAGTGAGAGACTGAAGGGGGGGGGAGAGAGTGAGAGACTGAAGGGGGGGAGAGAGTGAGAGACTGAAGGGGGGGAGAGTGAGAGACTGAAGGGGGGAAGAGAGTGAGAGACTGAAGGGGGGGGAGAGTAAGAGACTGAAGGGGGGGAAGAGAGTGATGGACTGAAGGGGGGAAGAGAGTGAGGGACTGAAGGGGGGGGAAGAGAGTGAGAGACTGAAGGGGGGAGAGAGAGTGAGAGACTGAAGGGGGGAGAGAGAGTGAGAGACTGAAGGGGGGAGAGAGTGAGAGACTGAAGGGGGGGAGGAGAGTGAGAGACTAAGGGGGGGAAGAGAGTGAGAGACTAAGGGGAGGGGAAGAGAGTGAGAGACTAATGGGGGGGAAGAGAGTGAGAGACTAATGGGGGGAAGAGAGTGAGAGACTAAGGGGGGGGGGAGAGAGTGAGAGACTAAGGGAGGGAAGAGAGTGAGAGACTAAGGGGGGGAAGAGAGTGAGAGACTAAGGGGGGGAAGAGAGTGAGAGACTAAGGGAGGGAAGAGAGTGAGAGACGAAGGGGGGGAAGAGAGAGAGAGAGAGGATGACTGAAGGGAGGGGGGAGAGAGGGGACGACTATAGGGAGGGGGGAGAGAGGGGACAACTGAAGGGAGGGAGGGAGAGACTGAGGGGGGAGAGAGGGAGAGGCTGAGGGGGAATAGAGGGAGAGACTAAGGGGGAGAGAGAGGGAGAGACTGAGGGGGGGAGAGAGGGAGAGACTGAGGGGGGGGGGAGAGAGGGAGAGACTGAGGGGGGGAGAGAGGGAGAGACTGAGGCGGGGGGAGAGAGGGAGAGACTGAGCGGGGAGAGAGGAAGAGACTGAGCAGGGGGAGAGAGGAAGAGACTGAGTGGGGGGAGAGAGGAAGACTGAGCGGGGGGAGAGAGGGAGAGACTGAGCGGGGGGAGAGAGGGAGAGACTGAGCGGGGGGGGGGGGAGAGGGAGAGACTGAGCGGGGGAGAGAGGGAGAGACTGAGCGGGGGGAGAGAGGGAAAAACTGAGTTGGGGCGAGAGGGAGAGACTGAGGGGGGAGAGAGGGAAAGACTGAGGTGGAAGAGAGTGAAACTGAGAGGGGAATAGAGGTAGAAACATTCATGGGGAGAGACAAAGAGGGAGATAAAAAAGTGAGACTAAGAGGAAGAACAGAGCGAGAGACAGAGAGGGAGGAAAGAAGAATAGAGAGAGAACGGGTGAAAGGTAGAGAGAGACACAAATACAGATGGAGAGAGAAAACACAAATGGGAAGGGGAAGAAACCTTGTGGGATAGATAGGAAAATGGCACCTAATTCTCCTCAGCTAACACCCAGGGTGCATGAGGGCTGTTGTAGCTGGGAAAAGCTAACAAAATTCACTCAGATAAAAGGCAGCCTTCAATGCTTAGAAATCAGCCTTTGAGACTACCTAGGTTTAACCTTCAACAAAGAATACCAAGAGTACAAAGCAAATTTGATGATAAATGTAAATAAGAAAGTTGTTAAAAATTACAAGCCCTTTATGAATCATGAAAGTTTAATTTTGAATTTACTGTCCCTTTAAGAACACAGTAGGGAGAAGAGACAAGTATACTGAGGGAGTGCAAGAAAAACCAAACAAACTGGCGCCAGGGAACAACTGCCGCCCTTGATGTTAGTTCCCTATTATTCACGTTTGATAATGCTACTTAAAATAACTATTAACTATTAAAATGATGAGTAACAGGTAAGACATATTATTAAACAAATCAACATCTTTAATGCCAGCAGTCTCAAACACAAGCAATCTCATCCATCAAATTACAAACATGAATTAAACATGATATTTACTCTGATAAAAATATTGTATCTTTTTTTGTGCAATTTTTTCAAGGATTTCTTAGTCACTCTTTATTGAAAAACAATCTCCTGCCTGCGTCAGGTCATAGTTACACATTCTAAAAGATAAATTAATTTCCCTTGAAAATAGATAGAGCATGATATAAATAAAGGATTAATGGTGGTGTTACCTTGGAAATCAGAAAATACTGGTGCCGAGTACTTGCTCCTTGTGTCACTTGACAACCGTTTAATCACTTACAATATGAGGATACCTGGGGTATATAGTAGCTTGCTATGCCCTGTCTTTGGGTTTTGGAAGCATTTCAGGCCTAGTTGCAGCAGTTGTTATTAGGGAGCTAAATTATAGGTAATTGTGAGAAGATGTGGCACTAGATGATTTTAATACTAATAGAGCTACTGGCTTCCCCTCTTTGCTGGTCATTGTCTCACTCATTTGTCTGTGGAGAGAAAGCAGATGATTTTAGCTTGGCAAATTTATTTTTTCATTTCAAAATAATTCTGGCTAAAACAAAATACAATATATACAGAGCTTGATTACTCATTAGGACAATTAGGCAACTGCCTATAAGTGCCTTGTCTCAGAGGGGGACCTTTATGCTGGTCAAATGATACAACTGTGTAGTTCACTACATATCATCAGTTTTTGTTTTATGCTCTTGGTTGCAAAGTTCAACCAACCACAGACATTGCTGGGGAATACATAGTCCCTATTTAGTATAATATGAGTCTATGGACTGATAATAATTTGTGAAAATGTATTTAAAGGGATATTCCAGCCAAAATTGGAAACCACATGGGCGCATTCCGGTATTGAACAGAAGCATTTCTGTAATATACATGCATTAGCTAAAATGCTTCTAATAAAAGCTATAGCTGTTTCAAAAGTGTATTTACGTATGCGCTGTGGTCCGTGCACCAGCATTTTAAACACAGCCCTTGCTCAGAGAGCCTAAGGTGCATGTACCATCTGGTAATGACTCAATTTGTTAATTGCTGACATGATACAAGCCCCACTGATGATCTGAGCAGATGCAATATTTACAATGTAGGTGCAGTGACAATATCTAGCTATGCTTCACATGCACGTGCAGAGAAAAATGTTAACACTAAAACACTGATAACTCTTACTAGAAGGATTTTTGTCAATACATGAATATTGCAAATATGTTTCTATTCCAAGATGTAATTAATCTATGTGCATTTAAATTTTGACCGGAATGTCCCTTTAAATATACTCTCCAAATTGTAAAAATATACTCTACATGCAGCTTTTTAAAACTTGTCCCCAAAAAAGTTTAAAAAATGCAAATATTGAAAAATATTTTAGCTGCGCTAAAAAGACAAACGGCTAGATTACAAGTTTTGACGGTAAAAACTTGCGGGGCTAACGCTCCTTTTTTTTCCAGCGCTCACTTTAAACAATGCTGGTATTACAAGTTTTCTGAATGGCTGCATTAGCCTCAGAAAAGTGAGCGTTTAGCAAATTTAGCTTCTACCTGTAATACCAGCGTTGCTTACGGTAGTGGTAAGCTGGCAAAACGTGCTTGTGCACAATTTCCCCATAGGAAACAATGGGGCTTAACGCAGCCCCATTGTTTCCTATGGGAAAATACTTTTAATGTCTACACCTAACACCCTAACATGATCTCCAAGTCTAAACACCCCTAATCTTACACTTATTAACCTCTAATCTGCCGCCCCCAACATCGTCGCCACCTGCATTATACTATTAACCCCTAATCTGCCGCTCCAGACATCTCCGCCACCTACATTATCCCTATGAACCCCTAATCTGCTGCCCCTAACCTCGCCGACACCTATATTATATTTATTAACCCCTAATCTGCCGCCCCCAATGTCGCCGCTACTATATTAAATGTATTAACCCCTAAACCTAAGTCTAACCCTAACCCTAACAACCCTAACTTAAATCTATTTTTAATAAATCTAAATTTCTATAATTAAATAAATTATTCCTATTTAAAACTAAATACTTACCTATTAAATAAACCCTAATATAGCTACAATATAACTAATAGTTACATTGTAGCTATTTTAGGATTTATATTTATTTTACAGGCAACTTTGTATTCATTTTAACTAGTTACAATAGCTATTAAATAGTTAATAACTATTTAATAGCTACCTAGTTAAAAGAATTACAAAATTACCTGTAAAATAAATCCTAACCTAAGTTACAAATACACCTAACATGACACTATCAATAAATTAATTAAATAAATTAACTACAATTATCTAAAATAAAATTCAATTAAATAAACTAAACTATATTACAAAAAAACCCCCATTAAATTACAAAAAATAAAAATTATTACAAGAAGTTTAATCTAATTACACCTAATCTAATCCCCCTAATAAAATAAAAAACCCCAAAATTATAAAATTCTCTATCCTAAACTAAATTACAAAGTAATCAGCTCTTTTACCAGCCCTTAAAAGGGCTTTTTGTGCGGCATTGCCCCAAAGTAATCAGCTCTTTTGCCTGTAAAAAAAAGAAATAAAATATCCCGCCCAACATTACAACCCACCACCCACACATCCCTACTCTAAAACCCACCCGATCCCCCCTTAAAAAAAACTAACACTACCCCATTGAAGATCACCCTACCTTGAGCCGTGTTCACCCAGCCGGGCACCGATGGGGCAGAAGAGGACATCCGGACTGGCAGACATCTTCATCCAGACGGCATCTTCTATCTTCATCCCTCCGGAGCGGAGCCATCTTCTATTCAGCCAACGCCGGAGCCATCCTCTTCGATCGAAGTCCTAACGTAGAATGAAGGTTCCTTTAAATTACGTCATCCAAGATGGCATCCCTCGAATTCCGATTGGCTAATAGGATTCTATCAGCCAATCGGAATTAAGGTAGGAAAAATCCAATTGGTTGATTTAATCAGCTAATCGGATTGAAGTTCAATCCGATTGGCTGATTGGATCAGCCAATAGAATGCGAGGTCAATTCTATTGGCTGATCTATTGGGTTTATTTTACAGGTTTATTTGTATTTATTTTAGCTAGGTAGTTATTAAATAGTTAATAACTATTTAATAACTATTGTACCTAGTTAAAATAAATACAAAGTTGCCTGTAAAATAAAAATAAATCCTAAAATAGCTACAATGTAACTAATAGTTATATTTTAGCTATATTAGGGTTTATTTTATAGGTATTATGTTTTAAATAGGATTAATTTATTTAATTATAGTAATTTTATTTAGATTTTTTTAAATTATATTTAATTTAGGGGGGTGTTAGGGTTAGACTTAGGTTTAGGGGTTAATAACTTTATTATAGTAGCAGCGACGTTGGGGGAGGGAGATTAGGGGTTAATAATTGTAGGTAGGTGGCGGCGATGTTAGGGACGGCAGATTAGGGGTTAATAAAATTTATTATAGTGTTTGCGAGGTGGGAGTGCGGTGGTTTAGGGGTTAATACATTTATTATAGTGGCGGCGATGTCCGGTCGGCAGATTAGGGGTTAAACATTGCTATTTTAGTGTTTGCGATGTTGGGGGGCCTCGGTTTAGGGGTTAATAGGTAGTTTATGGGTGTTAGTGTACTTTGTAGCACTTTAGTTAAGAGGTAGGTAGGAAGCTTGGAGGTAGAGGCTGTACCGCTCACTTCTTCCAAGACTTGTAATACCAGCGTTGGAAAATCCCATTAAAAAGATATGATACGCAATTGACGTAAGGGGATTTGCGGTATGGAAAAGTCGCGGAAAAAAAGTGAGCGGTACACCTGTACCTGCCAGACTTGTAATACCAGCGGGCGTTAAAAAGCAGCGTTAGGACCCCTTAACGCTGCTTTTTATAGCTAATGCCGAACTCGTAATCTAGCCGAAAGTATATTATAAATATAATCAAATTTTAATATAACACCAGTTATAAAGTAACTTTAAAATATAACATTTCTAAAATAAGATCATGTGTGAAAGGTATTATTAAAATATAAATAATTCTGTATAGCAGCAATCTGGAGTGAATGAAGATTTATGATACAATATCAAATGCTCATAAACAGGTAAGTCTGCATAAATCATGATATGCTGACAGGGATGATAATAATAGTTTACAAATACTGTAATATATTGATGGTCTTTTCTTTAATGCAGCACATTTTTAAAGTATTTAGTTCTGTTGTATATAAAACTTCTCTGGTTGCCTCCTAACAACCATTCCTTTATCAAGATAACACAATGTATCTGAATGTGTCTCAATGTTAAAGCCATTTGCCTTTTTTTTTAAGACCTGAGATCTCCAATCTTTGAGCCCTTATAACTTTTTTGTGCAATATTTTTTTTAAATAATTTTTATTAGACAGTGTTAATATGAGTGTAACTATACACTATATTTTGCTACACTTGAAATATCAGTGAATGAAAATGGCTTGCAAAAACATGATTACGCTAGCGCAAAACCGTTTGCGCCTCACTTGTAATCTAGCTCTTAGTTTCATATGATCCATCATCCTTTTTAACATTTTTTTAGTCAATCAGCTTTCCTTTCTTTTATAAAGGAGGCTTATTGCAGTTTCTCTTAAAAAAACACAATATCCCCATTTAGGTGAATGGCAATTCATTTAATATAACTTTATATAAAAATAAACGCCCCCTCTAGGTACCCCACAGCACCCCCCCCGCACACCGGCGCCACCCGATGTGATTACCATCACATATGATTATATTTTATAGGAAAAAAAATTCAACATCCATGTTGCGCAATAAGGAGGCAGTGAGCCGTTCCGCTGCCCTCCATTTATTGTGCAATCTGGATGCTGAACACTGTTCTTCGCTCACTATGAGCTAACGCCACCCAGTGGTGGCTCACCGGGCCCCATATACGCTCCAATAGAGGCAGTGCTCAAAGCCGTCTCTATGATGGAGCAGCTCCACAGCCAATCAGCAGCATCAGCGCTGCAGGGGAGGCATGCCTGCTGGTGACGTCGCATTGGCGGGAAGACAGCAGTAACAGGAGGGAGCTGCTGTGCCATAGACGAGCGAGAGACACGTAAGTCAGTGAGTCTGATTCTGTCTGTCACGGTCTATCAGGTAAGTCACCAGTCAATGAGTAGTGACTTGAGCGAGCCTAGCGAGGAGGAGTGTGACTTGTCAGTAAAGATTAAACATTTATGATTCAGATAGAGCATGCAATTTTAAACAACTTTCTAGTTTACTTCTATTATCAAATTTGCTTTGTTTTCTTGGTATCCTTTGTGGAAGAGTAACCCAAGAAATGTCAAAAGTATTTGCAACTATGTACAACATTATAAACATTGTTGCAAACACTGCTGCCAGAAGTCTAAATACTCTTTAAAAATAATAATTAAGCAAATCTGACAATGGAAATAAATTTGAAAGTCAAATCCATTTCATTTTCATTTAAACTTTACTGTCCCTTTAAGTTCTTAATTAGAAAAAATATTAAGCTCACATTTATTTCATAATGTTAAACTTAAAGGGACATTAAAGTCAAAATTAAACATTCATGATTTAGATAGGGCACACAATTTAAAACAACTTTCCAATTTACTTTTATCATCAAATTTGCTTTGGTCTCTTGGCATTCTTTGTTGAAAGTTAAACCTAGGTAGGCTCATATGCTAATTTCTAAGCCCTTGAAGGCCGTCTTTGATCTCAGGGCATTTTGACAGTTTTTCACAATTAGACAGTGGTTGTTCATTTGTGTCATATAGATAACAATGAGTTCACTCCCGTTGAGTTATGAGTCTGCACTGATTGGCTAAAACGCAAGTCTGTCAAAAGAACTAAAATAATAGGGCAGTTTGCAGAGGACTAGATACAAGGTAATCACAGAGGTAAAATGTACATTAATATAACTGTGTTGGGTATGCAAAACTGGGGAATGTGCAATAAAAGGGATTATCTATCTTTTTAAACAATAAACATTTTCAAGTAGACTGCCCCTTTAAAAAGTCTGTCAAGTGGTTATTAAAGAATGCCACATATCACAAACAAAATAGCAACATTTTAAAAGATTGCTTTGTTTAAGGCAGCTTTCTAATACAGACGGATGTACCACATTATCTTGCCCTATGTCACTTATGGCATTTTAAAAATGCTCATTTGCTGCTACATTTTAAATGCAGCTGTCACAATGATAAACCATTTTATATAGAGCAATAAAACAAGGCCTATGTGTAGTGAGCTGACTGAAGCTGTCAGCTATTCAGAGAACAATAAATGGTTACAAACCATGCCCGTATTGGCCATAGGGCATTATGTGAGCCTTACTGCTATATATAACACTCATATACACAGACACAAACTCACCCAGACATCCACAAAAACACACACACACCCAGAAACCCACACACACACTCTGAGAGACACACTGAGACATCCACACAAACACTTAAGCACTCAGACACCTACAGAAACACAAACTCAACGACATAGACACAAATAAAAACAAACACAGATATACAAAGACACTCAGACACATACACACACTCAGATAAACAAACAGACACACTCTCTGAAACACTCACACACACACATCAGACACAAATATTTAAATGTGTACAATTACATTTTTAAGAACATACAAAGAACATACATAAAATAAAAAACAAATGTCTATAGTGTGTGAGTGTGTGTGTATAAGTTTATTTGCGTGTGTACATGTGCATGCATGGGTGTACAGGTAGTTGTATAATGCGTGTGTGTACATGTGCACAGGGCCGTCTTTAATATTGACTGGACCCTGGGCGAAAATTTTCTTGGGCCCCCCCCCATGCAATTTCGCTCTCCACCCCAACATCCCAAAAAACAACTAAATCAAATTTTTTTTTATTATTAGCCCAGCAGTGGATTACCCACTGCTGAGCTAATCATTTAAAAAAATGAAATAAATTGCAATTTGTGAAACTGAACCTAAGCAGTACTAATAAGTAAATAAATATATAAATTCCTCCACTGTGGATTCATTTAATATTCTTTTGAATGTGATTCTGGTGTGAGGTTAGTTGGTTAAAGAGATTTAGGGCAGCCAACAGGAGCAAAGCAAGGTAAAGACTGAGGAGGAAGCATGGAGGTGCAGTATAAGTTTACTGACTGGAACAGCAGAACTACTATGGGAAGCTGTAAAATCGGAGACAGAGAGAAAACAAAAACTATACAAATAAACCTTACATTAATGTGTGAAGTATCAGCATGACACTATACATCAGCCACAGCAGCACATGTCACTTCTTTGCTAGGAACAAGTTCCCTGTCACCTTGCACTAGACAATGCTGCATGGGGAGGGGTGTGTGTGCACTCACTTATTCTTCCCACTGACACCTTTCTACAAAGCACTGTTCCCCTAACAAACTTCAGTTAGTTTATCTTAGGGCCACAGCAGAAAGAGCAGGGCTAAGGGGACCAGCAGACTGGATGCTGTCTGTCCAAGGTTGCATGGATACAGTGAGAGATGAGTCACACAGCCTCAAGACTGAAGAGAGCAGTGTGTGCAGCTGCACAGATGCTCAAATCCTCATGTGCTTGCCGCTCCAGCTTTCTGCTGCATGCGCCTACAGTCAGCCCTACCCAGAAACAATCCCTACCACCAGAGCAGTTACCTGGTAACAGTGGTAACCCCAGTAGGACCTTTTATGATGCAGTGGGAATGGCTGGATGCTGAGTTAGGGCTTTGCATTCAGTGCTGCACAGTGCACATCTAAAACAGCACATGGCAATAGCTTGGCATATCACGTGACACCGGCACGGTCTGGCACAGTTTAAAAAAAAATATAAGCAGAGTACTTTTGACTGTGACAGTATTAGGACTGAATGTGTGTGTTCCCCATGTCAAATCAGCAGTCTGGTATGAACCATAAAAAAAAATAAAAAAAAAAATTATTAGGACTCTTGGGCCCCTCAACAGAAACTGGGCCCTGAGCAGCTGCCCCTTTTGCCCTGTGTTAAAGACGGTCCTGCATGTGCATGCATGGGTGTACATGTAGTTGTGTAGTGCGTGTTTTATGTACATGTACATGTATGGGTGTACAGGTAGTTGTATAGTGTGTGTGTGTACACATGTGCATGCATGTGTGTACAGGTAGTTGTATAGTGCGTGTGTGTACATGTGCATGTATGGGTGTACAGGTAGTTGTATAGTGCTTGTGTGTATACATGTGCATGCATGTGTGTACAGGTAGTTGTGTAGTGCGTGTGTGTACATGTAAATGTATGTGTGTACAGGTAGTTGTATAGTGTGTGTGGGTGTACATGTGCATGCATGGGTGTACAGGTAGTTGTATAGTGTGTGTGTGTACATGTGCATGCATGGGTGTACAGGTAGTTGTATAGTGTGTGTGTGTACATGTGCATGCATGGGTGTGCAGGTAGTTGTATAGTGCGTGTGTGTACATGTGCATGCATGGGTGTACAGGTAGTTGTATAGTGTGCGTGTGTACATGTGCATGCATGGGTGTACAGGTAGTTGTATAGTGCGTGTGTGTACATGTGCATGCATGTGTGTACAGGTAGTTCTATAGTGTGTGTGTGTGTACATGTGCATGCATGGGTGTACAGGTGGTTGTATAGTGTGTGTGGGTACATGTGCATACATGGGTGTACAGGTAGTTGTGTAGTGCGTGTGTGTGTACATGTGCATGCATGGGTGTACAGGTAGTTGTATAGTGTGTGTGTGTGTGTACGTGTATTCATGTGTGTACATGTGCATGCATGTGTGTACAGGTAGTTGTATAGTGTGTGTGTGTGTGTACATGTGCATGCATGGGTGTACAGGTAGTTGTATAGTGTGTGTGGGTACATGTGCATGCATGTGTGTACAGGTAGTTGTATAGTGTGTGTGTGTGTACATGTGCATGCATGGGTGTACAGGTAGTTGTATAGTGTGTGTGTGTGTGTGTGTGTGTGTGTGTACGTGTATTCATGTGTGTACAGGTAGTTGTATAATGCGTGTGTGTACATGTGCATGCATGGGTGTACAGGTAGTGGTATAGTGCGTGTGTGTACATGTGAATGCATGGGTATACAGGTAGTTGTGTAGTGCGTGTGTGTGTGTACATGTGCATGCATGGGTGTACAGGTAGTTGTATAGTGCGTGTATGTATGCATGTGCATGCATGTGTGTACAGGTAGTTGTGTAGTGTGTGTGTGTACATGTACATATATATGTGTACAGGTAGTTGTATAGTGTGTGTGTGTGTACATGTGCATGCTTGGGTGTACAGGTAGTTGTATAGTGTGTGTGTGTACATGTAAATGTATGTGTGTACAGGTAGATGTATAGTGTGTGTGTGTGTACATGTGCATGCATGGGTGTACAGGTAGTTGTATAGTGCGTGTGTGTACATGTGCATGCATGGGTGTACAGGTAGTTGTATAGTGCGTGTGTGTACATGTAAATGTATGTGTGTACAGGTAGATGTATAGTGTGTGTGTGTGTACATGTGCATGCATGGGTGTACAGGTAGTTGTATAGTGCGTGTGTGTACATGTGCATGCATGGGTGTACAGGTAGTTGTATAGTGCGTGTGTGTACATGTGCATACATGGGTGTACAGGTAGTTGTATAGTGTGTGTGTACATGTGCATGCATGGGTGTACAGGTAGTTGTATAGTGCGTGTGTGTACATGTGCATGCATGTGTGTACAGGTAGTTGTGTAGTGTGTGTGTGTGTGTACATGTGCATGCATGGGTGTACAGGTAGTTGTACAGTGTGTGTGTACGTTTATGCATGTGTGTACAGGTAGTTGTATAGTGCGTGTGTGTACATGTGCATGCATGGGTGTACAGGAAGTTGTATAGTGTGTGTGTATATGTGCATGCATGGGTGTACAGGTAGTTGTATAGTGTGTGTGTGTACATGTGCATGCATGTGTGTACAGGTAGTTGTATAGTGTGTGTGTGTACATGTGCATGCATGTGTGTACAGGTAGTTGTATAGTGCGTGTGTATACATGTGCATGCATGGGTGTACAGGTAGTTGTATAGTTCATGTGTGTACATGTGCATGCATGTGTGTACAGGTAGTTGTGTAGTGTGTGTGTGTGTGTGTGTACATGTGCATGCATGGGTGTACAGGTAGTTGTATAGTGTGTGTGTACGTGTATGCATTTGTGTACAGGTAGTTGTATAGTGCGTGTGTGTACATGTGCATGCATGGGTGTACAGGTAGTGGTATAGTGCGTGTGTGTACATGTGAATGCATGGGTGTACAGGTATTTGTGTAGTGCGTGTGTGTGTACATGTGCATGCATGGGTGTACAGGTAGTTGTATAGTGCGTGTGTGTACATGTATGGGTGTACAAGTAGTTGTATAGTGCGTGTATGTATGCATGTGCATGCATGTGTGCACAGGTAGTTGTGTAGTGTGTGTGTGTGTACATGTACATATATGTGTGTACAGGTAGTTGTATAGTGTGTGTGTGTACATGTGCATGCATGGGTGTACAGGTAGTTGTATAGTGCGTGTGTGTACATGTGTATGCATGGGTGTACAGGTAGTTGTATAGTGTGTGTGTACATGTGAATGCATGTGTGTACAGGTAATTGTATAGTGTGTGTGTGTACATGTGCATGCATGGGTGTACAGGTAGTTGTCTAGTGTGTGTGTGTACATGTGCATGCATGGGTGTACAAGTAGTTGTATAGTGCGTGTGTGTACATGTGCATGCATGGGTGTACAGGTAGTTGTATAGTGCGTGCGTGTACATGTGTATGCATGTGTGTACAGGTAGTTGTATAGTGCGTGTGTGTACATGTGCATGCATGTGTGTACAGGTAGTTGTATAGTGCCTGTGTGTATACATGTGCATCCATGGGTGTACAGGTAGTTGTATAGTGCCTGTATGTACATGTGCATGTATGGGTGTACAGGTAGTTGTATAGTGCGTGTGTGTACATGTGCATACATGGGTGTACAGGTAGTTGTATAGTGTGTGTGTGTACATGTGCATGCATGGGTGTACAGGTAGTTGTATAGTGCGTGTGTATACATGTGCATGCATGGGTGTACAGGTAGTTGTATAGTGCGTGTGTGTACATGTGCATGCATGTGTGTGCAGGTAGTTGTGTAGTGTGTGTGTATTTGTGTACATGTGCATGCATGGGTGTACAGGTAGTTGTACAGTGTGTGTGTACGTTTATGCATGTGTGTACAGGTAGTTGTATAGTCCGTGTGTGTACATGTGCATGCATGGGTGTACAGGAAGTTGTATAGTGTGTGTGTGTATATGTGCATGCATGGGTGTACAGGTAGTTGTATAGTGTGTGTGTGTGTACATGTGCATGCATGTGTGTACAGGTAGTTGTATAGTGTGTGTGTGTACATGTGCATGCATGTGTGTACAGGTAGTTGTATAGTGCGTGAGTATACATGTGCATGCATGGGTGTACAGGTAGTTGTATAGTTCGTGTGTGTACATGTGCATGCATGTGTGTACAGGTAGTTGTGTAGTGTGTGTACATGTGCATGCATGGGTGTACAGGTAGTTGTATAGTGTGTGTGTACGTGTATGCATTTGTGTACAGGTAGTTGTATAGTGCGTGTGTGTACATGTGCATGCATGGGTGTACAGGTAGTGGTATAGTGCGTGTGTGTACATGTGAATGCATGGGTGTACAGGTATTTGTGTAGTGCGTGTGTGTGTACATGTGCATGCATGGGTGTACAGGTAGTTGTATAGTGCGTGTGTGTACATGTATGGGTGTACAAGTAGTTGTATAGTGCGTGTATGTATGCATGTGCATGCATGTGTGCACAGGTAGTTGTGTAGTGTGTGTGTGTACATGTACATATATGTGTGTATAGGTAGTTGTATAGTGTGTGTGTGTACATGTGCATGCATGGGTGTACAGGTAGTTGTATAGTGCGTGTGTGTACATGTGTATGCATGGGTGTACAGGTAGTTGTATAGTGTGTGTGTGTACATGTGAATGCATGTGTGTACAGGTAATTGTATAGTGTGTGTGTGTACATGTGCATGCATGGGTGTACAGGTAGTTGTATAGTGTGTGTGTGTACATGTGCATGCATGGGTGTACAAGTAGTTGTATAGTGCGTGTGTGTACATGTGCATGCATGGGTGTACAGGTAGTTGTATAGTGCGTGCGTGTACATGTGTATGCATGTGTGTACATGTGCATGCATGTGTGTACAGGTAGTTGTATAGTGCCTGTGTGTATACATGTGCATGCATGGGTGTACAGGTAGTTGTATAGTGCCTGTATGTACATGTGCATGTATGGGTGTACAGGTAGTTGTATAGTGTGTGTGTGTGTACATGCATGGGTGTACAGGAAGTTGTATAGTGCGTGTGTGTACACGTGCATGCATGGGTGTACAGGTAGTGGTATAGTGCGTGTGTGTACATGTGCATGCATGGGTGTACAGGTAGTTGTATAGTGTGTGTGTGTGTGTGTACATGTATGGGTGTACAGGTAGTTGTATAGTGTGTGTGTATACATGTACATGCATGGGTGTACAGGTTGTTGTATAGTGCGTGTGTGTACATGTGTATGCATGGGTGTACAGGTAGTTGTATAGTGTGTGTGTGTACATGTGAATGCATGTGTGTACAGGTAATTGTATAGTGTGTGTGTGTACATGTGCATGCATGGGTGTACAGGTAGTTGTATAGTGTGTGTGTGTACATGTGCATGCATGGGTGTACAAGTAGTTGTGTAGTGCGTGTGTGTGTACATGTCCATGCATGGGTGTACAGGTAGTTGTATAGTGCGTGTGTGTACATGTATGGGTGTACAAGTAGTTGTATAGTGCGTGTATGTATGCATGTGCATGCATGTGTGCACAGGTAGTTGTGTAGTGTGGGTGTGTACATGTACATATATGTGTGTACAGGTAGTTGTATAGTGTGTGTGTGTACATGTGCATGCATGGGTGTACAGGTAGTTGTATAGTGCGTGTGTACATGTGTATGCATGGGTGTACAGGTAGTTGTATAGTGTGTGTGTGTACATGTGCATGCATGGGTGTACAGGTAGTTGTATACTGTGTGTGTGTACATGTGCATGCATGGGTGTACAAGTAGTTGTGTAGTGCGTGTGTGTGTACATGTCCATGCATGGGTGTACAGGTAGTTGTATAGTGCGTGTGTGTACATGTATGGGTGTACAAGTAGTTGTATAGTGTGTGTATGTATGCATGTGCATGCATGTGTGCACAGGTAGTTGTTTAGCGTGGGTGTGTACATGTACATATATGTGTGTACAGGTAGTTGTATAGTGTGTGTGTGTACATGTGAATGCATGTGTGTACAGGTAATTGTATAGTGTGTGTGTGTACATGTGCATGCATGGGTGTACAGGTAGTTGTATAGTGTGTGTGTACATGTGCATGCATGGGTGTACAAGTAGTTGTGTAGTGCGTGTGTGTGTACATGTCCATGCATGGGTGTACAGGTAGTTGTATAGTGCGTGTGTGTACATGTATGGGTGTACAAGTAGTTGTATAGTGCGTGTATGTATGCATGTGCATGCATGTGTGCACAGGTAGTTGTGTAGTGTGGGTGTGTACATGTACATATATGTGTGTACAGGTAGTTGTATAGTGTGTGTGTGTACATGTGCATGCATGGGTGTACAGGTAGTTGTATAGTGCGTGTGTGTACATGTGTATGCATGGGTGTACAGGTAGTTGTATAGTGTGTGTGTGTACATGTGAATGCATGTGTGTACAGGTAATTGTATAGTGTGTGTGTGTACATGTGCATGCATGGGTGTACAGGTAGTTGTATAGTGTGTGTGTGTACATGTGCATGCATGGGTGTACAAGTAGTTGTGTAGTGCGTGTGTGTGTACATGTCCATACATGGGTGTACAGGTAGTTGTATAGTGTGTGTGTACATGTGTATGCATGTGTGTACAGGTAGTTGTATAGTGCATGTGTGTACATGTGCATGCATGTGTGTACAGGTAGTTGTATAGTGTGTGTGTGTGTACATATGCATGCATGGGTGTACAGGTAGTTGTATAGTGTGTGTGTACATGTGTATGCATGTGTGTACAGGTAATTGTATAGTGCATGTGTGTACATGTGCATGCATGTGTGTACAGGTAGTTGTATAGTGTGTGTGTGTACATATGCATGCATGGGTGTACAGGTAGTTGTATAGTGTGTGTGTGTACATGTGCATGCATGGGTGTACAGGTAGTTGTATAGTGCGTGTGTGTACATGTGCATGCATGGGTGTACAGGTAGTTGTATAGTGCGTGTGTGTACATGTGCATGCATAGGTGTTGTCAGTATATTTATGAAAATCTTAGTAGTGCTATCCAAATAATATATAAGTTTATGGCAGGGTTATAAACACAATCTTAAAATAATTTTCCTTAAAAATTGAAACCCTAATCAACCATGCATCTACTAGACCATACAATTAATATAAATATCTGAATTCTTTTATTTAGTTAATATCCATAAACATATTGAAGTATATTCGCAATAAAAGGAAATGAAATTTATATGCGTTAAAACCAACTCTTAAGATATGCTATCCTTCTTACAAAACCCAGAAAGATATACCTTCACAATTCAGCCTTTTATTTATTTAACACAATGGGACTAAAAACCTTTAACATCCAAGCAATACAATTCTAAACAGTGTTTATAAAACAATAGGATAATATATATATTCTGCTATTTAACTGCAATTTATCCTAATACAAAATTAACTGACAATATCAGAACTTGCATAGATGAGTTACTTGGTCAATCAGACGCAGATTTAAACAATATATATATAGGCTGTGAAATGCTAACTTGAAGAAAAAAAAACCACACTGCTTCTTTAAATCTATTAAATACAAATTAACTATGCATATAACTTATCTTACAAAACCTTGAATACGTTACCAAAGTAAAAAGCAGTCGATATCCAATATTCCTTGGTAGGAATTATTTTACCTCAGATCACCAATAAGTGTATATCGCAATCAATGAGAAGGGTAGATTAGCTTCGCTCAAGTAAAATGGTATCTCACGCCCAGCAGGAACCAGTTACAAGTTTTAGCTTCAGCAGAAAATCTGTCCCCTTTCTCTCTATTGCATTCACTCTTTATTTGGTTTTCCATCATTGGTAAATTGTGGGTGGCCCTGCGGGAGCTGACCTTCCCATTGGTTATCTGGGAAGTCTAAATCGGATTGGCCCTTGGAAATTTCATTTTTAACAGCCAGAAAGAACCTTCTGGCTGTAGTTCTCGCAACATAACACCGGGTGGCAGCATTACAATTAGACAGTACAAATAAATGCAGCATGACAAAGAAATACAGTTATATATTAAAACATCTTTCTTTAAAATGTATAATAACTGCCATAATTTCTTGCACCAGTCTCTCCCAATATCAATTATAGGTGAAGCGGCATCAGATTAATTTCCTGACCGTTTTGATATGAAACATCAAATACATCTAGCATTATATTTTAAAAGATGTATTTGAAACGTTATAAACATTTATTGCACATTCATATGATATGATATTTCATTTCATGCCGGCATTCCATCTGAAATAAAGTAATAAGTGTCATTAATTATTTCTTTCCAGGTCCACAAATATTTATTTAAAAACACAGAGGCTAAGTAAGATCTTTTATGTTTTCAAAACATATATATCATTTCTATGTATATCTGAATTTATTTCCTATATAAATATCCCCTGCAGCAATTATCTATTTAATACAATGTGCTTAATTTCAATATATATATCATGAATCATTCTAAACATACATGGAAAACTGGCATTGTTCTCCTTGCAAAATGTATTTAGTTTTATTTGTGTCACCTTCCCCCAAGATGGGGGTTTGCAGTACGTCTTCAAATAGAGATTCAGTGAGATAGAACTGTTGTATCACACGTGTCAAATTCCAAAGGGGTCCTTGAACACATTCTTTTCTCACCTCACCAAATGTTCTGAAGTTATAAAATTCTGCATATATAGTCAAATGAATAGGGTTACTGAGCTATTTCCTTTAGAAAAGAAATGTTTCTGTGTTTTACACTACAGGGGTCGTGCTTTAAAAGGCTCTGCTGATCGTCAATCCTGATAGACGTGTATTAGAAGCTGTGTTCAACAAACTCATGTTCAATTAATCCTGAGGTCTTATCTAACATATACAGTGTATAAAATATACATATATATATATACATATATATGTACACATATGTAATATTCATCACAATATTCATATACTCTGACAGTGTACAGGTAGTTGTAAAGTGCGTGTGTGTACATGTGCATGCATGGGTGTACAGGTAGTTGTATAGTGCGTGCGTGTACATGTGTATGCATGTGTGTACAGGTAGTTGTATAGTGCGTGTGTGTACATGTGCATGCATGTGTGTACAGGTAGTTGTATAGTGCCTGTGTGTGTACACGTGCATGCATGGGTGTACAGGTAGTGGTATAGTGCGTGTGTGTACATGTGCATGCATGGGTGTACAGGTAGTTGTATAGTGTGTGTGTGTACATGTATGGGTGTACAGGTAGTTGTATAGTGTGTGTATACATGTACATGCATGGGTGTACAGGTTGTTGTATAGTGCGTGTGTGTACATGTATGGGTGTACAGGTAGTTGTATAGTGCGTGTGTGTATACATGTACATGCATGGGTGTACAGGTAGTGGTATAGTGCGTGTGTGTACATAGGGTTGCCAGGTGTCTGAGACAAAAATACTGGACAGAAAAGCGGGGTGCGGGTGGGTGTAAAAAAAATAATAAGTGTGTGTGTATATATATATATATATATATATATATATAATGTGTGTGTGTGTATGTATATGTATATATACACGTGTATATACGTATATATATACTGTATATATATATATATATATGTGTGTATATGATGGCCTGGTTAATATTGAATTCTTATGGTTCCTGGCTTTAGCTTGCCTCCTGTCCTCCCTCCTGCACATTCCTTGTACTCTGATTTTGCTACTGCTCCTGACTACTACCTGGACCAATCTTCTGCCTGCTCCTGACTTCTACCTGGGCCTAACTTCTGCCTGCTCCTGACTTCAGCCAGGCTGCACCTGACTTCTATCTGCGCCTATCTTCTGCCTGCTCCTGACTTCAGCTTGCCTCCTGACCTCTTTCCTGCACATTCCTTGTACTCTTATTTTGCTACTGTTCCTGACTTGAGCCTGCAGCTGACATCAGCCTGCACCTGACTTCTAACTGCGCCAATCTTCTGCCTGCAATTCATCTCTTGTGATATTGGGTCCAACTAGGGTTGCTAGCTGTGCGCTATAAAAATACCGGACAACTTATAGGTTACTGGACATGGGTTGTAGCTTGGTTCACTCAATGTCCCCACAAAAGCTCAACCTTAGGCCCCACCCTTGATCCCACCACATATATTTTTCACAACTAAGCAGTCATTTTATCCCCTTGGTTGCCAGTAACACATGTACGTAGTAGTGATGTGACCCCTTTGGCTACCAGAAGTAAACACCCAGCAATGATTGAACAAACACCTGTTTGCCTAAAACACATATAATAGAAAATGCACAGTGTAACTTCTTTTTGAGCCATATTTCTAATGCATAAAGGCCTAGAAGGCCCTTTACATTTAGCTGACAGGTGTCTTTATGTGTCCAGTATTTTAGTACAGATTGTACTGGACAGTGGACAGCCTGCTAAAATACAGGACACCCTATTTGTATGGTTCAGATCAGCTATAATTAATATAAAATTGATACAGACATAAAGGCTTCTAAATGTGGGGACTCTACTATTAAGTAATGACAGACCTAGCACCTGTAGTTTCTTAGCTACACTGCACAATTACATATGCTAATTAGTATGGCTGGTAACCCCAGAGGTAATCACATGACATGATCCTGAGGCTCAGTCATAGCTCTGTAGATATTACCAAACCAAAGCAGTTCATGTCATTTTAATAATCTATTCCCAACATATACGCACTGGAAACTCAGGATTTATAATGGGAGTTTTGTTAGAACTTAAAGGGACAGTAAACACATTGTAATTAGGAGACATTTCTGTTACTGTGCTATAGAATAACATATTAGCCAAGTGTAAACATTTGTTTATCAAAATAAAATCCTGTTTACTGTAATTGGTTTTCAATAGAAAACTGTACCCAATACTCACCTTATTTGGAGGAGCCAAATAAGTTTGAGTCGACAGACAACAAGGCTAATCATTGCCATTAAGTTAGCATAAAATGCATTGTTTTGCAGTTGTTATCTATTAAAGCCAATTAGGAAAATATGCGTTGCAGAGTTAGCTCTGAAAAGTCAGCAGGATGCAGTTCCAACTCAATGTACAATTTTCAGAGCTAATTACATGAAAAGGGGCAAAATAAATAATGAGTATATTCCAAAGTTGTTTTATTATGCTTAATTAACTACACTAATAACAAGCTAAACTGACAGTCATGGTATAATGTGATGCCTGGTTGTCATGGTAACATTCTTAGGAGTGGCTTTTGTGATGCAGCAGTTATGTCGCAAAACCAACTGAAAACACAAAGCAACCACCCTCACAACTGCTGCTTACTTTACTAGAGTTGCCAGACTGATCCTGCTGAGCTTCAGTTTTGACTGGGCTAGACTTTACAACTAGAACTCTGTATATGTGCTGGTGAGAAGAACAGTGACTACCTCCAACATAATGCAAATGGAATCCAGTGGGAGCTGCAGGTATGAAAACCAATTACTACAGGTAGTGTTACCATGATCACCCCAACTGAGTAACGGAATAATACTAAATCACATTTATATACATTGTAAAATAATACAGATAAATGACAGAAGTAATAGCTTAAACTTTGTAGCTTCCTATGGGCACCAGTACTCAACATAGCATACAAACCTTACATAATAATGATCAATATTATCTTCACACCTTTATTTAAAAATAAATATAATTTATTAAATATAATATTTACAAATATATATTTTTAAACATATTATAGCATTATAAGTATTATAGCCAAAACTGTAGGACACACCAATGCCTTTCTGTGCTTCCTCTACATATCTTTATAAGACTTGCAGCTGGCAGTAAAGGCTTTAAACCAGCTTTAAGGATGGTAAGAATTTACTGCATCATTAGTTTGCAAATGCTCTAAAGCAAGGACTTCTAGTAAAGGCCTAGAATATAAACCCCACGGTATGGGTCTGCAATTTATACACTGCGCACTATCTGGTACTGGGACCCTCATTAAACACTGCACTGTCTGATGCAGCTGTATTTTTTTCTGCTTGACCCGGATGAAGAAAAGACAACTGGTCATCTGAAATAATTTCAGATCACAAAAATTCAATCCGAGGATTGATAGAATTGTACACCTGGGTAGCACTCGTCCCCCTATCATAGATGGCATAAATTGGATAGAGACTGAATATCTAGGGAGAAGGAGTGCCACTCCTTCTCCCTAGATATTCAGTCTCTATCCAATTTATGCCATCTATGATAGGGGGACGAGTGCTACCCAGGTGTACAATTCTATCAATCCTCGGACTGAATTTTTGTGTTTCATTATACTAGTACACAGCACCTCAGCCATACCATAATTAACCTGGATTATAGACACAAATAGGTGTATATATTATCTATAAATCCAGAGATTAATAGGCTACCCCAATCCTCTACCTTAGCAGTGCCATTAGTTCTTTTGTTGTTCTTTGTTAATTTCAGATCAGACTGATGCGCATCTGACCAGCAGTATACGCGCTGATGGCAGATGTCCTCACGCTGCAAAGTCACTGGTGCTGGGATCCTCATTAAACAATGTACTGTAAGGTGCAGCATCTGATGCAGCTGTTTGTTCTGCTTGACCCCGATGAAGAAAAGACTTCTGGCAATCTGAAATAAATTCAGATCAGACTGATGCGCATCTGACCAGCAGTATATGAGCTGATGGCAGATGTCCTCACACTGCAAACTCACTGGTGCTGGGACCCTCATTAAACAATGTACTGTAAGGTGCAGCGTCTGATGCAGCTGTTTGTTCTGCTTGACCCCGATGAAGAAAAGACTTCTGGCAATCTGAAATAAATTCAGATCAGACTGATGCTCATCTGGCCAGCAGTATACGCGCTGATGGCAGATGTCCTCACGCTGCAAACTCACTGGTGATGAAGAAAAGACAACTGACAATCTGAAATAAATTCAGATCAGACTGATGCTCATCTGGCCAGCAGTATTTGCACCGATGGCAGATGTCCTCACGCTGAAAACCAACTGGTGCTGGGAACCTCATGAAACATTGTACTGTAAGGTGCAGCATCTGATGCTGCTGTTTGTTCAGCTTGACCCAGATGAAGAAAAGACAACTGGCAATCTGAAATAAATTCAGATCAGACTGATGCACATCTGGCCAGCAGTATTCACACTGATGGCAGATGTTTTTACGCTGCAAACTCGCTGGGAACCTCATGAAACACTGTACTGTAATGTGCAGCATCTGATGCAGCTGTTTGTTCTGCTTGACCCGGATGAAGAAAAGGCAACTGGCAATCGTAAATAAATTCAGATCAAACTGATGCGCATCTGGCCAGCAGTATACGTGCTGATGGCAGATTTCCTTCAAGGATTTTTATATTACTAAACTGTAAGTATCTAAGGTAAGATTTTCTGAGATTAACAAGTTTGTTAGCTCTTTGAGCAAGACATCCCATTGCCACATTAGATTGTAAATACAGATCCTGCTCCAAGAGCCTACAGACATGTGCAGTGAGGTCAGATAATTTCTCACATTTCTGTCACGCTTTTCTTTACATTCCCATTTCATAGAAATCTTTAGCTTTAATTTGGTTCTGTATGTTTAAAGCTTTCTGTACTTTTCAAGGCTTATTGATATACAATATACAAATCATCTCTGTGACACTAGAACTTGAGTCATAACACCAACAATAAAGCATAATTACACTTACACTGCTATAACTTTAATAAACTGATATTAAATGAAATTGAATGGCTTAAATCCATTCTTACTGCACATATCTGTCTAATGTAATAATGTTAAGGATCTTGGTGAAGAGAATACAATGATATGATTAATATGTTTGCACTTATATCCTGAATGCAATGCCTTGACGTAGGGACACCAATAAGCACCTTGCCGCTGGTTTACAATTTTATCTGAGAACTGCAGCAACCTGGAACAAGGACTATTATATCTGTGAAACTAAACTTGAATATCTACAGTCACTGTGGGACACGTACTACTGTTGGATTTTTAAAGCAGAGAGTCCTAGTGAAGCACACAATTTGATAGGTCATGGGATGGTCCTGTATTTTATACCTCAGATTAGAAATTGAAAAAAAAAACTGCACTATAAAGTACAGTGTGTCATGCACCTATGTTCTTGCATTGGATGAAAAATCCATACAAGATGTGCATAGACTGATTCATATCTGGCAAGCAGTATAACGAAGACTGGAATACTCTATGGCAGTGGCAGGAAGATTGAAGATTTCAGAGGGACTAGTGTTATGCCACATGCTGAGTGCAGTCTTACATCAGGGATTTCTTTTATTTCTCTACACTGTAAGTATCCAGAGGTAAGTTCTCCTTAAATACAAGAATGTAAGCTCTTTGAGCAAAGCACGGAAACACTAGATTGTAAGCTCCTTGGAACAGGGTCTGCACTTACACCCATGGAAATCCTTTAGAGCAGGGACTCCCATTGTACAAAATAAATGTATTGTTGTTAATAGAGTGAGATAAACCCTCCATTTAATTAGTTCAGCAAGGAATAAATATACAATGCATAGAATATACAAATTATCCCACAGAGTATTACTAATTCAAAATGCATTTTAATATGGCACCCCTTATGCTCCTGTCAGTTTAAACCAGTAGTATAGCAAACTGTGAAATACATGAGGCTTAAATAACACAGCATCAACCATAGGCAGCCTGTTTCGCTACTTTGGGACTCTTTCTCACTCAAGTCATTATGGTTGATGCTGATGTCCTCGAGCATTCCACCCTTTGCTACAAGGCTGCCCATTATATTGAAATGGATTTTGAATTGTAAGTGTTGCAATTTTTCACAGATAAGTACATTTATTTTTTGCTAGGATTAATACAATGGAGGAATGAGCCCAAAATGGGCCAAACAGGCTGTCTATGGTTGGTGCTGCTGTTCTGCTCAAGCATTAATTTCATGCTTTGTAAGTGTGGTTACGAAAATTAATGTAATCATCAGCAAAACTGGCATATAGCCGTAAACCTAAAATCAATGCTTGAGTCCAATAACATAGCACCTACATCATACTGAAGAGCCCCAGCGAGGGCAAAACAACCTGCCTATAGTGAAAAAACACTTTGTAGCATTACAATATATTATTCCCCTGCAAGACACCACTCTTTTTGTAATGGGTTTGTATGTAAGCAGAACTATTACAGAATAATAAGGCTTCCATATATCATAAGAGTAAAAATTTTGCCTGATTGCCAAGTGCCCTTGACATAGTAAAAGTGTTCCTACCTAAAACTATTAAATGGTCAGATGTTCTGCACATATCTGCAATAAAAATGTTTGTATATTTAAATATGAGGACACAAAGAATATCTCTTAATGATAGCAGCGACTGGATCACCCAGCAGCAACTAGATCACCCTGGATCACCCGAAAAACCTCTAGCAGTTATGTCCATGCTTGATTCAGTGCAGGCCTCCATTTACCAAGTTGCCTACAAGCTCATCATACTGTAACACACCTAGTAAAGAAGGCTTATTTACAGTATACTGAGAACTTGAAAAACAGCCCTATTAAAACTTAGAAATCAGCTATTTAGATATTTTAAATTGCTCTTTTATCTGGTGTCAGATCAAAGTAATTGCCAAAGAAAGAGGATAACTACATTATTTGTTTACAAACTGAATAATAAAGTATGCATTTTTGCACATGTCTAGTAAATTCTTTGCCTTGATAAAAAAATATAATGTTCTAATTATTGAGAGCATTTATTGTTAAATGTTTGCAGTACACTACAGGTTACATCGTATGGGACCTACTAAAGGGATATAAAACACATTTTTGTTCTTTCCGGATTCAGATAGAATATTACAGGCAATTTTAAATGATTTTCCAATTTACTCCTATTATCAAATGTGCTTAATTCCCTTGATATACATTGCTGAATTTACAAAACACATCAACATTTAAAAGTAAAGTTACACACATAATAACACTGATACAAAAATATTAAATACAAATATTGCATTAAAAAGTTATAAGGGCTCAAAGATATGAGGTCTCAGGTGTTATATATAAAAAAGACTGCAAAGGGCTTTAACATAGAGATACTGTACATTCATACACATGGCTAAATATGTATATGTATGTATATGTGTGTATATATGTATTTACAGAATATAAACACTTAAATACATATGCATACATATAGACATATATATAAGTGCATTGGAGCCCTTTGCAGTTAAGTAGATGAAAACATGAAAAACATATTTATGCAATATACATAAGTGTTTAACTATGTATTTACTATATAAATTTCACATTCCAATGTTTTTGCACAATGGGGAATATGTTCTATGTATTTTTAAATAGATAATCCTATATATCTGTGTACATCTAGACCTATATATAATCAAGTATATATTTATATATATATATATATATATATATATATATATATATATATATATATATATATATATATATATATATATATATATATATATGTATGTATAAATATATATTTGTGCAAATATCCATCAGATATACATTTAAATCTCTCTTTAAGAATACATAGAACATATTCTGCTATCTGCAGAACATTAGATTATGAAAGATGCAATATTATCTTCTTATGTTATGCTTTTAAATAACCGCCATCGTGTTTATGTGACTTGTGGGTGCTAGGTATTTTTCAGATACATTGAAGTCTATGGGGGGAATGTGATTTTGTATTCACAACTTCTCAAAGTCTATTTTTTACTGTGACGTTATGAACATGAGAGAGCAAACTTTTTACTTTCAACTCGTAATATGAGCCTGAAACTCTGAGAGCAAAAAATAATTAAGCAGTCATTTTATCCCCTTGGTTGCCAGTAACACATGTACAGAGCAGTGATGTAACCCCCTTGGATGCTAGAGGTAACCAACCCAGCAATGATTGACCACCCTCATGGCTGCCTGTAACACATATAATAGAAAATGCACAGTGTAATTTCTTTTTGAGCCATATTTCTAATGCATAAAGGCCTAGAAGGTCCTTTACATTTATTTGACAGGGGTCTTTAAAAATACTGGACATTTAAGTGTCCAGTATTTTTGTACAGATTGTACTGGACAGCCTGTAAAAATACTGGATTGTCCGGCTAAACACTGGACACTTGGCAACCCTATGTGTACATGTGCATGCATAGGTGTACAGGTAGTTGTATAGTGTGTGTGTGTACATGGGCATGCATGGGTGTACAGGTAGTTGTATAGTGTGTGTGTGTGTGTACATGTGCATGCATGGGTGTACAGGTAGTTGTATAGTGTGTGTGTGTACATGTGCATGCATGGGTGTACAGGTAGTTGTATAGTGTGTGTGTGTACATGTGCATGCATGGGTGTGCAGGTAGTTGTATAGTGTGTGTGTGTACATGTGCATGCATGGGTGTACAGGTAGTTGTATAGTGCGTGTGTGTACATGTGCATGCATGGGTGTACAGGTAGTTGTATAGTGTGTGTGTGTACATGTGCATGCATGGGTGTACAGGTAGTTGTATAGTGCGTGTGTGTACATGTGCATGCATGGGTGTACAGGTAGTTGTATAGTGCGTGTGTGTACATGTGCATGCATGGGTGTGCAGGTAGTTGTGTAGTGTGTGTGTGTACATGTGCATGCATGGGTGTACAGGTAGTTGTATAGTGCGTGTGTGTACATGTGCATGCATGGGTGTACAGGTAGTTGTATAGTGCGTGTGTGTACATGTGCATGAATGGGTGTACAGGTAGTAGTATAGTGCGTGTGTGTGTGTACATGTGCATGCATGAGTGTACAGGTAGTGGTATAGTGCGTGTGTGTATATGTACATGCATGGGTGTACAGGCAGTTGTGTAGTGCGTGTGTGTACATGTATGGGTGTACAGGTAGTTGTATAGTGCGTGTATGTATGCATGTGCATGCATGTGTGTACAGGTAGTTGTGTAGTGTGTGTGTGTGAACATGTACATATATGTGTGTACAGGTAGTTGTATAGTGTGTGTGTACATGTGCATGCATGGGTGTACAGGTAGTTGTATAGTGCGTGTGTGTACATGTGTATGCATGGGTGTACAGGTAGTTGTATAGTGTGTGTGTGTACATGTGAATGCATGTGTGTACAGGTAATTGTATAGTGTGTGTGTGTGTGTACATGTGCATGCATGGGTGTACAGGTAGTTGTATAGTGTGTGTGTGTACATGTGCATGCATGGGTATACAGGTAGTTGTGTAGTGCGTATGTGTGTACATGTGCATGCATGGGTGTACAGGTAGTTGTATAGTGTGTGTGTACATGTGTATGCATGTGTGTACAGGTAGTTGTATAGTGCATGTGTGTACATGTGCATGCATGGGTGTACAGGTAGTTGTATAGTGCGTGTGTGTACATGTGCATGCATGGGCGTACAGGTAGTTGTATAGTGTGTGTGTGTGTACATGTGCATGCATGGGTGTACAGGTAGTTGTATAGTGTGTGTGTGTGTACATGTGCATGCATGGGTGTACAGGAAGTTGTATAGTGCGTGTGTGTACATGTGCATGCATGGGTGTACAGGTAGTTGTATAGTGCGTGTGTGTACATGTGCATGCATGGGTGTACAGGTAGTTGTATAGTGCGTGTGTGTACATGTGCATGCATGTGTGTACAGGTAGTTGTATAGTGCGTGTGTGTACATGTGCATGCATGGGTGTACAGGTAGTTGTATAGTGCGTGTGTGTACATGTGCATGCATGGGTGTACAGGTAGTTGTATAGTGTGTGCGTGTGTACATGTGCATGCATGGGTGTACAGGAAGTTGTATAGTGCGTGTGTGTACATGTGCATGCATGGGTGTACAGGTAGTTGTATAGTGCGTGTGTGTACATGTGCATGCATGGGTGTACAGGTAGTTGTATAGTGCGTGTGTGTACATGTGCATGCATGTGTGTACAGGTAGTTGTATAGTGCGTGTGTGTACATGTGCATGCATGGGTGTACAGGTAGTTGTATAGTGCGTGTGTGTACATGTGCATGCATGGGTGTACAGGTAGTTGTATAGTGCGTGTGTGTACATGTGCATGCATGGGTGTACAGGTAGTTGTATAGTGCGTGTGTGTACATGTGCATGCATGGGTGTACAGGTAGTTGTATAGTGCGTGTGTGTACATGTGCATGCATGTGTGTACAGGTAGTTGTATAGTGCGTGTGTGTACATGTGCATGCATGGGTGTACAGGTAGTTGTATAGTGCGTGTGTGTACATGTGCATGCATGGGTGTACAGGTAGTTGTATAGTGTGTGCGTGTGTACATGTGCATGCATGGGTGTACAGGAAGTTGTATAGTGCGTGTGTGTACATGTGCATGCATGGGTGTACAGGTAGTTGTATAGTGCGTGTGTGTACATGTGCATGCATGGGTGTACAGGTAGTTGTATAGTGCGTGTGTGTACATGTGCATGCATGGGTGTACAGGTAGTTGTATAGTGCGTGTGTGTACATGTGCATGCATGTGTGTACAGGTAGTTGTATAGTGCGTGTGTGTACATGTGCATGCATGGGTGTACAGGTAGTGGTATAGTGCGTGTGTGTACATGTGCATGCATGGGTGTACAGGTAGTTGTGTAGTGTGTGTGTGTGTGTACATGTATGGGTGTACAGGTAGTTGTATAGTGTGTGTGTATACATGTACATGCATGGGTGTACAGGTTGTTGTATAGTGCGTGTGTGTACATGTATGGGTGTACAGGTAGTTGTATAGTGCGTGTGTGTATACATGTACATGCATGGGTGTACAGGTAGTGGTATAGTGCGTGTGTGTACATAGGGTTGCCAGGTGTCTGAGACAAAAATACCGGACATAAAAGCGGGGTGCGGGTGGGTGTAAAAAAAATAATAAGTGTGTGTATATATATATATATATATATATATATATATATATAATGTGTGTGTGTGTATATGTATACATACACGTGTATATATACGTATATATATATATACTGTATATATATATATATATATATATATATACAAAATTGCAGAGGTGAACGGCACTCACGAGTATGTCAGCTACCTGGTGCTCACACTATGGAGAAACAAACAGTAAAGCAGTTATGGATCCCACGGACGGACTCCGTGTTGCAGCAAGGACCCAAGAAAAGCAGGCACACAGGTTTTTTCATAAACACTCCGGTTTATTTGCAAAGTTGATTACCAAACGTTTCGGCTCACACACGAGCCTTTGTCAATGGTGTACAAAACCAAATGTGGAAAACTAGAGCACAAACTAACCTTAAATACCCACCCAGCCCAAGTGATAGACCAATCAGAGAGAGTGACAGCGGCACACCCACTCACACAGACCTAAACAGCTTATTGCCGGGCTCAATGTGGGCGTCACGTGACGTCATCACGTTACCGCCGTCCTGTGTGTAACCATGGAAACATGCGTAACCATGGAGACCAAACATACACAAATGTACTGTGCGGGTGCGCTGGCGGGTAAGCCTCTGATGGAAAACATATCAATTAATCAAACAGTGATCTGAATACCCCTATATACAAATACAATAAAGGAATAGGTATCTATCTATATGCAACACTAAGACAAACCTAATATATAGCTTATAAAGTGAAAGGCGCTACCGAAACCCAGAGTATAAAAAACTACTAACACAGCCCTCTATACTCATAGTATCAAGGCATGTGGGGAGGTAGCAGGTGAGGGCATAAAAAACAATCTCAAGCCCCCTAGATATTTAGACAGGTATACATTGCATCATGCCAGAGGAGTAGGTAGAAAATAAGTCCTGGATGACTCCCACTTCTTCACATCTTATTTGTGTTTATACCAGCAGCCAAAGTCTATGTTGACATTCAGGCCTCGAGGGGCAACTGTGTCCAGTGTGAAGATCCATCGGGATTCCATTCTTAATAGTGCCAGTCCTCTGTCACCACCACGTCTGTTGTGGGGCACATGGTCAATCAGCATCACTCGCAAAGAGGAAACAGAGTGTCCTGCAGTTGCAAAATGTCGCGCAACCGGTTGTTCAGATCGACCTTTTTCTATTGCTTGACGAATTGCTGTTTTATGGTTAGCCAAACGTTCTTTGAACGCTGTCACTGTTTTGCCTATGTAGAATTTGGAACATGGGCAAATAATGGCGTACACCACATATTCCGATGTGCAGGATAATCGATGTCTTATTTTGTATCTTTTGTTGTTATGGGGATGTTGAAATGATGTCCCAGCAATGAGATTGTTGCAAGTGACACAATTGCCACATTTGTAACATCCTGGTTTCCCTCTTGTGAGCCATGTCTGTTTTTCATAGCAGTGTGTGGGATCACTGAGTACTAGTAGATCCCTGAGGTTACTTGCTCGCTTGTATACCACCCGGGGTACCGGAGCATCCACAAAAGGTAGACTAGTGTCCTTGGAGATCATCATCCAATTCTTCCTTATCACATTCTGAAGCATCCCTGATCCCGGAGTGTAGGTAGTTACAAAGTTCATCCGGTTCGGTTGTTCCGTTACTGTCCGTTTCGGGATAGTGTCATTCTGGGTGAGCTGTATGGCTTTACTCTTTTGTTGATCTATTAGCATAGGTGGATATCCTCTGCTCAGAAATTTTTGTGACATTTCTTCAAGCTGTCTCTCTTTTCGGGAGTCATCCGTGTTGTTCCGGACGACCCGCAGGAGTTGTGAGGAGCTAACACCATCTCTCTGGAATCTAGGGTGGAAACTCTGGTAATGGAGTATAGAATTCTTATCAGTGGGTTTATTGAACAAGGTGGTGTGCAATTTATCACCATTAGGTGTTACTACTCTGAAAATTTCCAGGTCAAGAAAATGAATCTGATTGTTATTATGTTCCATTTTAAATTTAATCGTGGAGTTAAGGGTGTTTAATCCTTCAACCCACCCAATAAGTTTTTCAGGGGTATCACCCCAAATCAAGAAGACATCGTCTATGTATCTGCGATACATTTTGATGGGGTTCTGCCTGGAGAATATATTGTATTTTTCATACATCGCCATATAAATGTTAGCATACGATGGGGCCATATTTGACCCCATCGCAGTGCCCATAACTTGTAAGAAGTACTCGTTTTCAAATCGAAAATAGTTTTTCTCCAAGCAGAACTCCATCAGATGCAGCAGAAATTCCACAGGTGGACCAGTATATAGTGGGTTGTCAATCAGGATTTGTCGTACCATGTTGATACCATGCCCATGGGGTATCACCGTGTATAAACTTACTACGTCCATAGTAACTAGAGTGTCAGTAGGGGCCAGATTATCAAAGTCTCTCAGTAGTTTAATGAGTTCAGAGGAATCTCTGAGATGGGACTGAGTGTTTTGAACCACTGGTTGAAGGTAGAAATCAATGAATTCTGCTAAGGGTTGCATCAATGATCCCCTGGCAGACACAATAGGTCTGCCGGGGGGATCTTCGAGGGACTTATGGATTTTGGGCAGTAAATATAGTATTGGGCAGATTGGATGATCAACTGAAAGAAAGCCCAACACATCATCATCAATTACCCCAGCTTGATGTGCCAAGCCCAAGAATTCATCGATTTCTCTTTTAAAAGTTTTGGTAGGATTAGATTGTAGTTTGCGGTAGGTATTGTGGTCACGTAGTTGTTTAAAAGCCTCACCTCTATACTGTACATAGTCAAGTATCACTGTGGCCCCACCCTTATCCGCTGGCCTTATGACTATGTCCTTGTCAGTGGACAGAGACTTAATTGCCCGTCTTTCGGCACTTGTAATGTTGTCTCTTGGCAGAGGCATATCTTTGTGTAGTTCAGTAAGGGTGGTTGTACAGATATGGTGGAATGTTTTTATTGACGAATGTGTGTTAGTCGGTTCAAAGGTGCTGCTTGCTTTAAATTGTTTAGGGGTCTGATTCTCCTTATCTTTAAAGAAGTCTTTAAGCTTCAACTGCCGTTGGAATCTACCCATGTCTACCATCCAATCAAAAAGGTCACAGTGGGGGGTGGGTACAAAGGACAATCCCCTATTAAGGACTTTTAGTTCGTCACCTGTAAGAGGTCGTTTACTTAGATTATAGATTATTGTGTCTTTTTCTGTCGTGGCTGGTTTTTTCGTTTTGCCCCGCCCCCTCCTGATGCTGCCGCCTCGGGGCCTACGGCTAAAGGGGGTTTCTGTGCAGATCTTGTGAGTACCCCACTTGCAGTGCTGTTAGTAGTGTTCTGAGTTTCGCCTTCTGAGGAGTCCCCCCCACTACTGTCTACTGTGGTGAGATTAATTCGTCTGTTCTTGTTAAAAGGTGTTCTCCTACGTCCACCCCAAGTAGAGTCCTTCCCAAATAACCAGCTGTATACTTTTTTCTCTCTATAGTCGTTCTCAACCGTGACAAATTTTTTGTTCTTAAATGTTAGTAAGTCCTGTTTGTATTTCTCTACTTGTGTTCGTAATTTGGTGAAAACGAGTACTTCTTACAAGTTATGGGCACTGCGATGGGGTCAAATATGGCCCCATCGTATGCTAACATTTATATGGCGATGTATGAAAAATACAATATATTCTCCAGGCAGAACCCCATCAAAATGTATCGCAGATACATAGACGATGTCTTCTTGATTTGGGGTGATACCCCTGAAAAACTTATTGGGTGGGTTGAAGGATTAAACACCCTTAACTCCACGATTAAATTTAAAATGGAACATAATAACAATCAGATTCATTTTCTTGACCTGGAAATTTTCAGAGTAGTAACACCTAATGGTGATAAATTGCACACCACCTTGTTCAATAAACCCACTGATAAGAATTCTATACTCCATTACCAGAGTTTCCACCCTAGATTCCAGAGAGATGGTGTTAGCTCCTCACAACTCCTGCGGGTCGTCCGGAACAACACGGATGACTCCCGAAAAGAGAGACAGCTTGAAGAAATGTCACAAAAATTTCTGAGCAGAGGATATCCACCTATGCTAATAGATCAACAAAAGAGTAAAGCCATACAGCTCACCCAGAATGACACTATCCCGAAACGGACAGTAACGGAACAACCGAACCGGATGAACTTTGTAACTACCTACACTCCGGGATCAGGGATGCTTCAGAATGTGATAAGGAAGAATTGGATGATGATCTCCAAGGACACTAGTCTACCTTTTGTGGATGCTCCGGTACCCCGGGTGGTATACAAGCGAGCAAGTAACCTCAGGGATCTACTAGTACTCAGTGATCCCACACACTGCTATGAAAAACAGACATGGCTCACAAGAGGGAAACCAGGATGTTACAAATGTGGCAATTGTGTCACTTGCAACAATCTCATTGCTGGGACATCATTTCAACATCCCCATAACAACAAAAGATACAAAATAAGACATCGATTATCCTGCACATCGGAATATGTGGTGTACGCCATTATTTGCCCATGTTCCAAATTCTACATAGGCAAAACAGTGACAGCGTTCAAAGAACGTTTGGCTAACCATAAAACAGCAATTCGTCAAGCAATAGAAAAAGGTCGATCTGAACAACCGGTTGCGCGACATTTTGCAACTGCAGGACACTCTGTTTCCTCTTTGCGAGTGATGCTGATTGACCATGTGCCCCACAACAGACGTGGTGGTGACAGAGGACTGGCACTATTAAGAATGGAATCCCGATGGATCTTCACACTGGACACAGTTGCCCCTCGAGGCCTGAATGTCAACATAGACTTTGGCTGCTGGTATAAACACAAATAAGATGTGAAGAAGTGGGAGTCATCCAGGACTTATTTTCTACCTACTCCTCTGGCATGATGCAATGTATACCTGTCTAAATATCTAGGGGGCTTGAGATTGTTTTTTATGCCCTCACCTGCTACCTCCCCACATGCCTTGATACTATGAGTATAGAGGGCTGTGTTAGTAGTTTTTTATACTCTGGGTTTCGGTAGCGCCTTTCACTTTATAAGCTATATATTAGGTTTGTCTTAGTGTTGCATATAGATAGATACCTATTCCTTTATTGTATTTGTATATAGGGGTATTCAGATCACTGTTTGATTAATTGATATGTTTTCCATCAGAGGCTTACCCGCCAGCGCACCCGCACAGTACATTTGTGTATGTTTGGTCTCCATGGTTACGCATGTTTCCATGGTTACACACAGGACGGCGGTAACGTGATGACGTCACGTGACGCCCACATTGAGCCCGGCAATAAGCTGTTTAGGTCTGTGTGAGTGGGTGTGCCGCTGTCACTCTCTCTGATTGGTCTATCACTTGGGCTGGGTGGGTATTTAAGGTTAGTTTGTGCTCTAGTTTTCCACATTTGGTTTTGTACACCATTGACAAAGGCTCGTGTGTGAGCCGAAACGTTTGGTAATCAACTTTGCAAATAAACCGGAGTGTTTATGAAAAAACCTGTGTGCCTGCTTTTCTTGGGTCCTTGCTGCAACACGGAGTCCGTCCGTGGGATCCATAACTGCTTTACTATATATATATATATATATATATATATATATATATATATATATATATATGTATATGATGGCCTGGTTAATATTGAATTCTTATGGTTCCTGGCTTTAGCTTGCCTCCTGTCCTCCCTCCTGCACATTCCTTGTACTCTGATTTTGCTACTGCTCCTGACTACTACCTGGACCTATCTTCTGCCTGCTCCTGACTTCTACCTGGGCTTAACTTCTACCTGCTCCTGACTTCAGCCAGGCTGCACCTGACTTCTATCTGCGCCTATCTTCTGCCTGCTCCTGACTTCAGCTTGCCTCCTGACCTCTTTCCTGCACATTCCTTGTACTCTTATTTTGCTACTGTTCCTGACTTGAGCCTGCAGCTGACATCAGCCTGCACCTGACTTCTAACTGCGCCAATCTTCTGCCTGCAATTCATCTCTTGTGATATTGGGTCCAACTAGGGTTGCTAGCTGTGCGCTATAAAAATACCGGACAACTTATAGGTGACTGGACATGGGTTGTAGCTTGGTTCACTCAATGTCCTCACAAAAGCTCAACCTTAGGCCCCACCCTTGATCCCACCACATATTTTTTTCACAACTAAGCAGCCATTTTATCCCCTTGGTTGCCAGTAACACATGTATGTAGTAGTGATGTGACCCCTTTGGCTACCAGAAGTAAACACCCAGCAATGATTGAACAAACACCTGTTTGCCTAAAACACATATAATAGAAAATGCACAGTGTAACTTCTTTTTGAACCATATTTCTAATGCATAAAGGCCTAGAAGGCCCTTTACATTTAGCTGACAGGGGTCGTTAAGTGTCCAGTATTTTAGTACAGATTGTACTGGACAGTGGACAGCCTGCTAAAATACAGGACACCCTATTTGTATGGTTCAGATCAGCTATAATTAATATAAAATTAATACAGACATAAAGGCTTCTAAATGTGGGGACTCTACTATTAAGTAATGACAGACCTAGCACCTGTAGTTTCTTAGCTACACTGCACAATTACATATGCTAATTAGTATGGCTGGTAACCCCAGAGGTAATCACATGACATGATCCTGAGGCTCAGTCATAGCTCTGTAGATATTACCAAACCAAAGCAGTTCATGTCATTTTAATAATCTATTCCCAACATATACGCACTGGAAACTCAGGATTTATAATGGGAGTTTTGTTAGAACTTAAAGGGACAGTAAACACATTGTAATTAGGAGACATTTCTGTTACTGTGCTATAGAATAACATATCAGCCAAGTGTAAATATTTGTTTATCAAAATAAAATCCTGTTTACTGTAATTGGTTTTCAATAGAAAACTGTACCCAATACTCACCTTATTTGGAGGAGCCAAATAAGTTTGAGTCGGCAGACAACAAGGCTAATCATTGCCATTAAGTTAGCATAAAATGCATTGTTTTGCAGTTGTTATCTATTAAAGCCAATTAGGAAAATATGCGTTGCAGAGTTAGCTCTGAAAAGTCAGCAGGATGCAGTTCCAACTCAATGTACAATTTTCAGAGCTAATTACATGAAAAGGGGCAAAATAAATAATGAGTATATTCCAAAGTTGTTTTATTAAGCTTAATTAACTACACTAATAACAAGCTAAACTGACAGTCATGGTATAATGTGATGCCTGGTTGTCATGGTAACATTCTTAGGAGTGGCTTTTGTGATGCAGCAGTTATGTCACAAAACCAACTGACAACACAAAGCAACCACCCTCATAACTGCTGCTTACTTTACTAGAGTTGCCAGACTGATCCTGCTGAGCTTCAGTTTTGACTGGGCTAGACTTTACAACTACAACTCTGTATATGTGCTGGTGAGAAGAACAGTGACTACCTCCAACATAATGCAAATGGCATCCAGTGGGAGCTGCAGGTATGAAAACCAATTACTACAGGTAGTGTTACCATGATCACCCCAACTCAGTAACTGAATAATACTAAATCACATTTATATACATTGTAAAATAATACAGATAAATGACAGAAGTAATAGCTTAAACTTTGTAGCTTCCTATGGGCACCAGTACTCAACATAGCATACAAACCTTACATAATAATGATCAATATTATCTTCACACCTTTATTTAAAAATAAATATAATTTATTAAATATAATATTTACAAATATATTTTTTTAAACATATTATAGCATTATAAGTATTATAGCCAAAACTGTAGGACACACCAATGCCTTTTTGTGCTTCCTCTACATATCTTTATAAGACTTGCATCTGGCAGTAAAGGCTTTAAACCAGCTTTAAGGATGGTAAGAATTTACTGCATCATTAGTTTGCAAATGCTCTAAAGCAAGGACTTCTAGTAAAGGCCTAGAATATAAACCCCACGGTATGGGTCTGCAATTTATACGCTGCACACTATCTGGTACGGGGACCCTCATTAAACACTGCACTGTCTGATGCAGCTGTTTTTTTCTGCTTGACCCAGATGAAGAAAAGGCAACTGGTCATCTGAAATCATTTCAGATCAGACTGATGCGCATCTGACCAGCAGTATATGCGCTGATGGCAGATGTCCTCACGCTGCAAAGTCACTGGTGCTGGGATCCTCATTAAACAATGTACTGTAAGGTGCAGCATCTGATGCAGCTGTTTGTTCTGCTTGACCCCGATGAAGAAAAGACTTCTGGCAATCTGAAATAAATTCAGATCAGACTGATGCGCATCTGACCAGCAGTATATGAGCTGATGGCAGATGTCCTCACGCTGCAAACTCACTGGTGCTGGGACCCTCATTAAACAATGTACTGTAAGGTGCAGCGTCTGATGCAGCTGTTTGTTCTGCTTGACCCCGATGAAGAAAAGACTTCTGGCAATCTGAAATAAATTCAGATCAGACTGATGCTCATCTGGCCAGCAGTATACGCGCTGATGGCAGATGTCCTCACGCTGCAAACTCACTGGTGCATGGACCCTCATTAAACACTGTACTGCAAGGTGCAGCATCTGATGCAGCTGTTTGTTCTGCTTGACCTGGATGAAGAAAAGACAATTGGCAATCTGAAATAAATTCAGACCAAACTGATGCGCATCTGGCCAGCAGTATTTGCACTGATGGCAGATGTCCTCACGCTGCAAACCAACTGGTGCTGGGAACCTCATGAAACACTGTACTGTAAGGTGCAGCATCTGATGCTGCTGTTTGTTCAGCTTGACCCAGATGAAGAAAAGACAATTGGCAATCTGAAATAAATTCAGATCAGACTGATGCACATCTGGCCAGCAGTATTCACACTGATGGCAGATGTTTTTACGCTGCAAACTCGCTGGGAACCTCATGAAACACTGTACTGTAATGTGCAGCATCTGATGCAGCTGTTTGTTCTGCTTGACCCGGATGAAGAAAAGGCAACTGGCAATCGTAAATAAATTCAGATCAAACTGATGCGCATCTGGCCAGCAGTATACGTGCTGATGGCAGATTTCCTTCAAGGATTTTTATATTACTAAACTGTAAGTATCTAAGGTAAGATTTTCTGAGATTAACAAGTTTGTTAGCTCTTTGAGCAAGACATCCCATTACCACATTAGATTGTAAATACAGATCCTGCTCCAAGAGCCTACAGACATGTGCAGTGAGGTCAGATAATTTCTCACATTTCTGTCAAGCTTTTCTTTACTTTCCCATTTCATAGAAATCTTTAGCTTTAATTTGGTTCTGTATGTTTAAAGCTTTCTGTACTTTTCAAGGCTTATTGATATACAATATACAAATCATCTCTGTGACACTAGAACTTGAGTCATAACACCAACAATAAAGCATAATTACACTTACACTGCTATAACTTTAATAAACTGATATTAAATGAAATTGAATGGCTTAAATCCATTCTTACTGCACATATCTGTCTAATGTAATAATGTTAAGGATCTTGGTGAAGAGAATACAATGATATGATTAATATGTTTGCACTTATATCCTGAATGCAATGCCTTGACGTAGGGACACCAATAAGCACCTTGCCGCTGGTTTACAATTTTATCTGAGAACTGCAGCAACCTGGAACAAGGACTATTATATCTGTGAAACTAAACTTGAATATCTACAGTCACTGTGGGACAAGTACTACTATTGGATTTTTAAAGCAGAGAGTCCTAGTGAAGCACACAATTTGATAGGTCATGGGATGGTCCTGTATTTTATTCCTCAGATTAGAAATTGAAAAAAAACTGCATTATAAGGTACAGTGTGTCATGCACCTATGTTCTTGCATTGGATGAAAAATCCGTACAAGATGTGCATAGACTGATTCATATCTGGCAAGCAGTATAACGAAGACTGGAATACTCTATGGCAGTGGCAGGAAGATTGAAGATTTCAGAGGGACTAGTGTTATGCCACATGCTGAGTGCAGTCTTACATCAGGGATTTCTTTTATTTCTCTACACTGTAAGTATCCAGAGGTAAGTTCTCCTTAAATACAAGAATGTAAGCTCTTTGAGCAAAGCACTGAAACACTAGATTGTAAGCTCCTTGGATCAGGGTCTGCACTTACACCCATGGAAATCCTTTAGAGCAGGGACTCCCATTGTACCAAATAAATGTATTGTTGTTAATAGAGTGAGATAAACCCTCCATTTAATTAGTTCAGCAAGGAATAAATATATAATGCATAGAATATACAAATTATCCCACAGAGTATTACTAATTCAAAATGCATTTTAATATGGCACCCCTTATGCTCCTGTCAGTTTAAACCAGTAGTATAGCAAACTGTGAAATACATGAGGCTTAAATAACACAGCATCAACCATAGGCAGCCTGTTTCGCTACTTTGGGACTCTTTCTCACTCAAGTCATTATGGTTGATGCTGATGTCCTCGAGCATTCCACCCTTTGCTACAAGGCTGCCCATTATATTGAAATGGATTTTGAATTGTAAGTGTTGCAATTTTGCACAGATAAGTACATTTATTTTTTGCTAGGATTAATACAACGGAGGAATGAGCCCCAAATGGGCCAAACAGGCTGTCTATGGTTGGTGCTGCTGTTCTGCTCAAGCATTAATTTCATGCTTTGTAAGTGTGGTTACGAAAATTAATGTAATCATCAGCAAAACTGGCATATAGCCGTAAACCTAAAATCAATGCTTGAGTCCAATAACATAGCACCTACATCATACTGAAGAGCCCCAGCGAGGGCGAAACAACCTGCCTATAGTGAAAAAAACACTTTGTAGCATTACAATATATTATTCCCCTGCAAGACACCACTCTTTTTGTACTGGGTTTGTATGTAAGCAGAACTATTACAGAATAATAAGGCTTCCATATATCATAAGAGTAAAAATTTTGCCTGATTGCCAAGTGCCCTTGACATAGTAAAAGTGTTCCTACCTAAAACTATTAAATGGTCAGATGTTCTGCACATATCTGCAATAAAAATGTTTGTATATTTAAATATGAGGACACAAAGAATATCTCTTAATGATAGCAGCGACTGGATCACCCGAATCACCCAGCAGCAACTGGATCACCCTGGATCACCCGAAAAACCTCTAGCAGTTATGTCCATGCTTATTTCAGTGCAGGCCTCCATTTACCAAGTTGCCTACAAGCTCATCATACTGTAACACACCTAGTAAAGAAGGCTTATTTACAGTATACTGGGAACTTGAAAAACAGCCCTATTAAAACTTAGAAATCAGCTATTTAGATATTTTAAATTGCTCTTTTATCTGGTGTCAGATCAAAGTAATTGCCAAAGAAAGAGGATAACTACATTATTTGTTTACAAACTGAATAATAAAGTATGCATTTTTGCACGTCTAGTAAATTCTTTGCCTTGATAAAAAAATATAATGTTCTAATTATTGAGAGCATTTATTGTTAAATGTTTGCAGTACACTACAGGTTACATCGTATGGGACCTACTAAAGGGATATAAAACACATTTTTGTTCTTTCCGGATTCAGATAGATAGATATTACAGGCAATTTTAAATGATTTTCCAATTTACTCTTATTATTAAATGTGCTTAATTCCCTTGATATACATTGCTGAATTTACAAAACACATCAACATTTAAAAGTAGAGTTACACACATAATAACACTATCTGATACAAAAATATTAAATACAAATATTGCATTAAAAAGTTATAAGGGCTCAAAGATATGAGGTCTCAGGTGTTATATATAAAAAAGACTGCAAAGGGCTTTAACATAGAGATACTGTACATTCATACACATGGCTAAATATGTATATGTATGTATATGTATATGTGTGTATATATGTATTTACAGAATATAAACACTTAAATACATATGCATACATATAGACATATATATAAGTGCATTGGAGCCCTTTGCAGTTAAGTAGATGAAAACATGAAAAACAAATTTATGCAATATTCATAAGTGTTTAACTATGTATTTACTATATAAATTTCACATTCCAATGTTTTTTGCACAATGGGGAATATGTTCTATGTATTTTTAAATAGATAATCCTATATATCTGTATACATCTAGACCTATATATAATCAAGTATATATATATATATATATATATATATATATATATATATATATATGTATGTATAAATATATATTTGTGCAAATATCCATCAGATATACATTTAAATCTCTCTTTAAGAATACATAGAACATATTCTGCTATCTGCAGAACATTAGATTATGAAAGATGCAATATTATCTTCTTATGTTATGCTTTTAAATAACCGCCATCGTGTTTATGTGACTTGTGGGTGCTAGGTATTTTTCAGCTACATTGAAGTCTATGGGGGAATGTGATTTTGTATTCACAACTTCTCAAAGTCTATTTTTTACTGTGACGTTATGAACATGAGAGAGCAAACTTTTTACTTTCAACTCGTAATTTGAGCCTGAAACTCTGAGAGCAAAAAATAATTAAGCAGTCATTTTATCCCCTTGGTTGCCAGTAACACATGTACAGAGCAGTGATGTAACCCCCTTGGATGCTAGAGGTAACCAACCCAGCAATGATTGACCACCCTCATGGTTGCCTGTAACACATATAATAGAAAATGCACAGTGTAACTTCTTTTTGAGCCATATTTCTAATGCATAAAGGCCTAGAAGGTCGTTTACATTTATTTGACAGGGGTCTTTAAAAATACTGGACATTTAAGTGTCCAGTATTTTTGTACAGATTTTACTGGACAGCCTGTTAAAATACTGGACTGTCTGGTTGAACACTGGACACTTGGCAACCCTATCTGTACTACAGCTATAGCTGTAAAAAATAATAATAATAGTAATATGACAGGCTGCAGGATGTCAGGATTGACTTTGTCAATGCCACATTCCCCATGTTTTCATGGACAGTCACTCAGCTAAATGACTAACACACACAGCAGTGTGCTGCATTGTACTACCTTTACTTAGAAACACAAATCATGCAGCTGGAGCTGGATAGTCATCAGTCAGCACTTTTCAAGTTTCTTTCTACATGCTGCACACACTGCTTAATATGTTACTCTTACCACAGGTAGACTGAATGCCCAAGAAAACATGGGCAATGTGGTACGAACTGGCCAGCTAGTTTGATTTAAATTAGCTTTGTTTGTATGTTTTGAGTTAACTTGTTATGTACTACTACCTCCTGTATATAACTGTGTTGATGTGTTCTACTTCTTAGTGGTCTTTTATATAGATCTACTACTACAGAATAGCTGTGACTAGTGTGCGATTGTATATGACAGGCTGCAGATTGTCAGGATTGACCTTGTCAATGCAACTTCCCTCATGTTTACCTGGAGTAACTCCTAAAATGAATAACACATGCAGCAGTGTGTGCATTCATTGTACTTACTTTACTGCTAACTGCACTTATATTTATTTTTATATGCAGAACTTTACAAGTCATACTGCTGTAAAGAACAATTTTCAGGTTTCTCCATGCTTACACTGCTTCATATGTTAATCATACCACTGTGTCCACACTGTTAGAATGACTGTCCAATAAAACATGAATGTTGTGTGAACTAAAATATGTTTTTTAATTTGATGTGGTGTTTTTAAATCATGTACTGTATCAAATATTGCAATTGATTGTATTATATAGGATGTTATAATTCTTGTGTATTTTAAATCTTGTGCTATTTATATAGAATGTATTATACTACACACCGCAATGTATAGGTTTATTGCCCGAAGCTGAAACAAAAGGATATTATTAAATTCAGCATAGTTTCTATTAAAGGGACACTTTTGGACAGCAGGGGGCACTATTATCACATCAGTATAAATAGGAGCCTATGGTAAGCATTTGGTACTCTTGAGAAAGCCGCCAGAGGAGGCGGGGAAACGCGTTGAGGCGCCGAATGCTTGAACTTTGATGTGAACTATTTGACAGCTGATAGAGGAGAAAGGTGTGATCGAAATATCGCGGTAATAGATCGGGTGGTGACGTCACACGCCGACTCTTGCAAAGACACAGCCGTGAGAGAAACAATACTCCTTATCTTTGATTTTATGCTCAATCAATTGGAAATTTTGTGAGTAGTTTTTATTTGCGTGTAAATAAAAATTGTTGTTGGATCTCACACTATTGCAGTTCCCTTTTCTTCTTTCGCTCCAGATTTTTTCTGCCTTGTAACTATTTTTTGTTTTGTATTTTTATGCTCAAATACGGCTAGATTTAGAGTTTTGTCGTTAACGACCCGCGTAGCTAACGCATGCTTTTTTTTCCCCGCACCTTTTAAATACCGCTGGTATTTAGAGTTCACAGAATGGCTGCGTTTTCAGTGCGTTAGGCTCCAAAAAAGGAGCGTAGAGCATAATTTACCGCCACTGCAACTCTCGATACCAGAGGTGCTTACGGACGCGGCCAGCTTCAAAAACTTGCTCGTGCACGATTCCCCCATAGGAAACAATTGGGCAGTTTGAGCTGAAAAAAAACCTAACACCTGCAAAAATGCAGCGTTCATCTCCTAACGCAGCCCCATTGTTTCTTATGGGGAAACACTTCCTAAGTCTGCACCTAACACCCTAACATGTACCCCGAGTCTAAACACCCCTAGCCTTACACTTATTAACCCCTAATCTGCCACCCCCGCTATCGTTGACCCCTGCATATTATTATTAACCCCTAATCTGTCGCTCCGTACACCGCCGCCACCTACATTATCCCTATGTACCCCTAATCTGCTGCCCCTAACACCGCCGACCTCTATATTATATTTATTAACCCCTAATCTGCCGCCCCCAATGTTGCCTCCACCTACCTAAATTATTAACCCCTAATCTGCCGACCGGACTTCACCGCTACTATAATAAATGTATTAACCCCTAATCCGCCTCACTAACCCTATAATAAATAGTATTAACCCCTAATCTGCCCTCCCTAACATCGCCGACACCTAACTTCAAGTATTAACCCCTAATCTGCCGACCAGACCTCACCACTATTCTATTAAATTTATTAACCCCTAAAGCTAAGTCTAACCCTAACACCCCCCTAAATTAAATATAATTTAAATCTAACGAAATAAATTAACTCTTATTAAATAAATTATTCCTATTTAAAGCTAAATACTTAGCTGTAAAATAAACCCTAATGTAGCTACAAAATAAATAATAATTATATTGTAGCTATTTTAGGATTTATATTTATTTTACAGGCAACTTTGTATTTATTTTAACCAGGTACAATAGCTATTAAATAGTTAATAACTATTTAATAGCTACCTAGTTAAAATAATTACAAAATTACCTGTAAAATAAATCCTAACCTAAGTTACAATTAAACCTAACACTACACTATCAATAAATTAATTAAATAAAATACCTACAATTATCTACAATTAAACCTAACACTACACTATCAATAAATTAATTAAATACAATACCTACAAATAAATACAATTAAATAAACTAACTAAGTTACAAAAAATAAAAAAATATTTACAAACATTAGAAAAATATTACAACAATTTTAAACTAATTACACCTACTCTAAGCCCCCTAATAAAATAACAAAGCCCCCCCAAAATAAAAAAATGCCCTACCCTATTCTAAAATTAAAATAGAAAAGCTCTTTTACCTTACCAGCCCTTAAAAGGGCCATTTGCGGGGCATGCCCCAAAGAATTCAGCTCTTTTGCCTGGAGAAAAAAAACATACAATACCCCCCCCCACAACATTACAACCCACCACCCACATACCTCTAATCTAACCCAAACCCCCTTAAATAAACCTAACACTAAGCCCCTGAAGATCTTCCTACCTTATCTTCACCACACCGGGTATCACACGATCCGTCCTGGCTCCGATGTCTTGATCCAAGCCCAAGCAGGGGGCTGAAGACATCCATCCTCCGGCTGAAGTTTTGATCCAAGCGGGCAGAAGAGGACATCCGGACCGGAAAACATCTTCATCCAAGCCGCATCTTCTATGTTCTTCCATCCGATGACGACCGGCTCCATCTTGAAGACCTCCATCGCGGATCCATCCTCTTCTTCTGACGACTAGACGACGAATGAAGGTTCCTTTAAGAGACGTCATCCAAGATGGCGTCCCTCGAATTCCGATTGGCTGATAGGATTCTATCAGCCAATCGGAATTAAGGTAGGAAAATTCTGATTGGCTGATGGAATCAGCCAATCAGATACAAGTTCAATCCGATTGGCTGATCCGATCAGCCAATCAGATAGAGCTCGCATTCTATTGGCTGATTGGAACAGCCAATAGAATGCGAGCTCAATCGGCTTGGATTAAGATGTTTGCCGGTCCGGATCTCCTCTTCTGCCCGCTTGGATCAAGACTTCAGCTGGAGGATGGATGTCTTCAGCCCCCCGCTTGGGCTTGGATCAAGACATCGGAGCCAGGACGGATCTGTGTGATACCCGGTGTGGTGAGGATAAGGTAGGAAGATCTTCAGGGGCTTAGTGTTAGGTTTATTTAAGGGGGCTTTGGGTTAGATTAGGGGTATGTGGGTGGTGGGTTGTAATGTTGGGGGGGTATTGTATGTTTTTTTTTACAGGCAAAAGAGCTGAATTCTTTGGGGCATGCCCCGCAAATGGCCCTTTTAAGGGCTGGTAAGGTAAAAGAGCTTTTCTATTTTAATTTTAGAATAGGGTAGGGCATTTTTTTATTTTGGGGGGCTTTGTTATTTTATTAGGGGGCTTAGAGTAGGTGTAATTAGTTTAAAATTGTTGTAATATTTTTCTGTTTGTAAATATTTTTTTATTTTTTGTAACAGTTCTTTTTATTTTTTGTACTTTAGTTAGTTTATTTAATTGTATTTATTTGTAGGTATTGTATTTAATTAATTTATTGATAGTGTAGTGTTAGGTTTAATTGTAGATAATTGTAGGTATTTTATTTAATTAATTTATTGATAGTGTAGTGTTAGGTTTAATTGTAACTTAGGTTAGGATTTATTTTACAGGTAATTTTGTAATTATTTTAACTAGGTAGCTATTAAATAGTTCTTAACTATTTAATAGCTATTGTACCTAGTTAAAATAAATACAAAGTTGCCTGTAAAATAAATATAAATCCTAAAATAGCTACAATATAATTATTATTTATTTTGTAGCTACATTAGGGTTTATTTTACAGGTAAGTATTTAGCTTTTAATAGGAATAATTTATTTAATAAGAGTTAATTTATTTAGTTAGATTTAAATTATTTTTAAGTTAGGGGGGTGTTAGGGTTAGGGTTAGACTTAGCTTTAGGGGTTAAAAAATTTAATAGAGTAGCGGTGAGGTCTGGTCGGCAGATTAAGGGTTAATACTTGAAGTTAGGTGTCGGCGATGTTAGGGAGGGCAGATTAGGGGTTAATACTATTTATTATAGGGTTAGTGAGGCGGATTAGGGGTTAATACATTTATTATAGTAGCGGTGAAGTCCGGTCGGCAGATTAGGGGTTAATAATTGTAGGTAGGTGGAGGCGGCGTTGTGGGGGGCAGATTAGGGGTTGATAAATATAATATAGGGGTTGGCGGTGTTAGGGGCAGCAGATTAGGGGTACATAGGGATAATGTAGGTGGCGGCGGTGTGCGGTCGGCAGATTAGGGGTTAAAAAATGTATTATAGTGGCGGCGATGTGGGGGGACCTCGGTTTAGGGGTACATAGGTAGTTTATGGGTGTTAGAGTACTTTAGAGCACAGTAGTTAAGAGCTTTATGAACCGGCGTTAGCCCAAAAAGCTCTTAACTCCTGGTTTTTTTCTGCGGCTGTAGTTTTGTCGTTAGATTTCTAACACTCACTTCAGCCACGACTCTAAATACCGGCGTTAGAAAGATCCCATTGAAAAGATAGGATACGCAAATGGCGTAGGGGGATCTGCGGTATGGAAAAGTCGCGGCTGCAAAGTGAGCGTTAGACCCTTTAATGACTGACTCTAAATACCAGCGGTAGCCCAAAACCAGCTTTAGGAGCCTCTAACGCTGGTTTTGACGCCTACCGCCAAACTCTAAATCTAGGCCATAGTGTATTGGACATTGATAAACATGTACATTAAGATTCTGTAGTGTTAAATAAATTGTTTAATGCTAAATGAAGGTGTTATAGTCATTTTTAATAAAATCATGGTTAAATCGCAATCACGTTTTTTTTTTCCCAAAAAAATCGTGAATTTTTTTTTCGGTCATATCGCCCAGCCCTAAATATATATATATATATATATATATATATATATATATATATATATATATATATATATATATATATATATATATATATATATACGTATACTGTGTATACAGTATACACACACACACATATATACATATATATATTATTAGGCAAATTAGTATTTTGACCACATCATCCTCTTTATGCATGTTGTCGTACTCCAAGCTGTATAGGCTCGAAAGCCTACTACCAATTAAGCATATTAGGTGATGTGCATCTCTGTAATGAGAAGGGGTGTGGTCTAATGACATCAACACCCTATATCAGGTGTGCATAATTATTAGGCAACTTCCTTTCCTTTGGCAAAATGGGTCAAAAGAAGGACTTGACAGGCTCAGAAAAGTCAAAAATAGTGAGATATCTTGCAGAGGGATGCAGCAGTCTTAAAATTGCAAAGCTTCTGAAGCGTGATCATCGAACAATCAAGCGTTTCATTCAAAATAGTCAACAGGGTCGCAAGAAGCGTGTGGAAAAACCAAGGTGCAAAATAACTGCCCATGAACTGAGAAAAGTCAAGCGTGCAGCTGCCAAGATGCCACTTGCCACCAGTTTGGCCATATTTCAGAGCTGCAACATCACTGGAGTGCCAAAAAGCACAAGGTGTGCAATACTCAGAGACATGGCCAAGGTAAGAAAGGCTGAAAGACGACCACCACTGAACAAGACACACAAGCTGAAACGTCAAGGTTTTATGGACTGATGAAATGAGAGTGCGTCTTGATGGGCCAGATGGATGGGCCCGTGGCTGGATTGGTAAAGGGCAGAGAGCTCCAGTCCGACTCAGACGCCAGCAAGGTGGAGGTGGAGTACTGGTTTGGGCTGGTATCATCAAAGATGAGCTTGTGGGGCCTTTTCGGGTTGAGGATGGAGTCAAGCTCAACTCCCAGTCCTACTGCCAGTTTCTAGAAGACACCTTCTTCAAGCAGTGGTACAGGAAGAAGTCTGCATCCTTCAAGAAAAACATGATTTTCATGCAGGACAATGCTCCATCACACGCGTCCAAGTACTCCACAGCGTGGCTGGCAAGAAAGGGTATAAAAGAAGAAAATCTAATGACATGGCCTCCTTGTTCACCTGATCTGAACCCCATTGGGAACCTGTGGTCCATCATCAAATGTGAGATTTACAAGGAGGGAAAACAGTACACCTCTCTGAACAGTGTCTGGGAGGCTGTGGTTGCTGCTGCACGCAATGTTGATGGTGAACAGATCAAAACACTGACAGAATCCATGGATGGCAGGCTTTTGAGTGTCCTTGCAAAGAAAGGTGGCTATATTGGTCACTGATTTGTTTTTGTTTTGTTTTTGAATGGCAGAAATGTATATTTGTGAATGTTGAGATGTTATATTGGTTTCACTGGTAAAAATAAATAATTGAAATGGGTATATATTTGTTTTTTGTTAAGTTGCCTAATAATTATGCACAGTAATAGTCACCTGCACACACAGATATCCCCCTAAAATTGCTAAAACTAAAAACAAACTAAAAACTACTTCCAAAAATATTCAGCTTTGATATTAATGAGTTTTTGGGTTCATTGAGAACATGGTTGTTGTTCAATAATAAAATTAATCCTCAAAAATACAACTTGCCTAATAATTCTGCACTCCCTGTATATATATGGCAAGGAAGGAGTGGTCTAGCGCAAAGCACAGTGAAAAGCAAACCACTAGTAGAGGATACAATAGTATATATCCAATAACACATTAAGAATGAAATAAAAATAAAATAAAATATAATCCCAAAAAAACACAACAAATACAAATAGTATATCCAATAACACATACAATGTAAAAATTAATGTATATGTAAATCCCTAAAACACAAAGTGGAGCAAGCTATAGCTCTATGGATATGATAATATAGAGTAAATGAGACGTATGAAATGAAAACAAACCCACAGTTAAATAAATAGGATTATATACAGAACTGCATGGGTATACAAATAAGCAGCAGATACAAGATGGGATAAAATGTTATACAATTTCGTCGCACATACAGTGCTGGCAATGTCAGTGAAAGGCTTCAGGAAGCCCAATTATGGAGAAGAACACACAGTCCTGTGAAGTTTGGAGGTTGAGTGAGTGGGGATAGTAAAGGTATAAGCAGATCCCAAATATCCTCCCCCTGAAGGTAGCTCCTACTTACTAGAAATAACCTCAATCGTATGAGGTAAGTAGAAGCCCAGAACGTAATGTTGGTGTCCGCTTAGAAATCAGATATCAAAAGATTGAGCCTCCGTGTGTAGAGAGGGAGACAGGAGCCAGATCTAGGTTTTCTATGCACTGGCTGAGAGTCTTGTCCCCAGAACAGTGTCAAATTCTCACTCAATCAAATAGGGAGAAAGAAAACAAAAACAAAGCACATTAATAGTGCTTTACTGTTTATTGAACAAAATAATCATAAAAACAGAGATCCTTACATCAGTTAACCTCAATCGTATGAGGTAAGAAAACAGCTTAATATCACATGTCATTTATGAGTCGCGAGGCAGAAACGGGATGCCCACCACTAACCTTAAGCGTTTCGAAGATCAGCGTCTTCTTTGTCAGAGGAAATGTGGAGGGGCAGCTTAAAATACTGCTTTGCACGGTTAGTGGGCTCCCGTTTCTGCCTGCGATTGGAGAGCTTTACAAGGTACGTCATGGAGGCTGCGGTCTATTTGGCACTCCTCTCATGCTACTAACCAATAGTGAACTGTCAATGCTGGGGTAAGGGGATGTGTATATGACACACCCCCAGATGGATAAATTAAAAGTGGAATACCTGATGTGATAAATAGAAGTCTACGAAATCTGGTCCCTACACAATTGGTATACAATTAATATACAGATGGTGTACAAACATATACATAAGAACAGGGCAGTTAATGACTATATATATATATAGCATAGAAAAGGTATGTGGATACCTAAATACAGGATCAGTTTAACCCCTTAAGGACCAGCGACGTACCCTGTATGTCACTGGCCTTTTTTTGGGACTTGATTGTTTTATAGCGCAGTCTTGCCACCAGCGTTGAGACTGCTCTATTCCACAAAGCCTGCTGGAGGGAGTGCATTAATAGCGTGTTCTTGCTAGACTTGTGCTATTATGTCCTGAAAAAACCCTTAACGACCAGTGACATACAGGGTACATTGTGGTCATTAAGGGGTTAATAAAAGTAAAAAAATATATATGAAAAAATATATAGATAAATAAATAAATAAATTTAATGACAACCAAGCATTAATCCTGCAATCTATATACACTTTATAAAATGCTGGCAAGTCATTATTAAAAGTGTTGTATTTTTAAAGATATTATTTATTATATTTTTAAGAAACTATTTTATGTATAAACAATGTGAAGCAGGTCCAAGTCTTCAAAGTTTTAACCTAATAAAATACCTAAACTGATATATATATATGAATGCAAATGTTTAAATTGCCAATATCTCAGTACTATTAATGTTTTGTAAAAAATTATATTGTTTAAATAGCTAAGAATGTTTGTCTAAAAACAGAGGTTCATATTAAAATACACCTCATATTATACAAAAAATATGCAATAAAAAATGTTTTGGATCCTTTCTACAAAAAAATGTGTATATCTTCAGGGAACGTTCCTATATTACCATGTGGAGTTCAGTATGATTATAATAATAATAATAATAATAAAATTCAAGGAAAAACAATAAAGGGAATAAGTAAATAAATTAATGAGTAAAAATGAGCTAAGGAGATTAAAGGAACGCTACAATGTCAATGTCTTTGTTTAGGCCATGAGGGATAAGAGTATTGAAATAGTGTATCCAGAATGTTTCCCTTTGCCAAAGTTTAATTAGTCTGTCTCCTCCTTGTTTCAAAGACCTTGTGACATTCTGGATCACTATTATGTACAGTCCTAAAGTGGTCGGACACACTATGATCTTTAAAGGACATTTCAATATTTGATATGTGTTCCGCTAACCTCTTCTTATAGGGATGTTTTGTGTGTCCAATATACTGCAAATCACAATTGCATTTCAGAATGTAGACTACAAAAGTGGTTTTGCAGTTGGTTAGATGTTTTAATGTACATGTTTAATTATTGGCAGTAGATGATAAGGTTTTTGTGGGTTTATTACCTCCACAAGCATGTGTATAGCTCAAGCAGTTGCTCCTGTTACATTTAAAAAAACCTACAGCATTTCTCTCTAGCCAATTCCCTGGATTTTCTTTAGTTCTGAGCTTACTGGGTGCCAGTATATTTTTAATATTTTTATTTTTCATAAAAATTACAACTGGTTTGTCCCCTATAATGTTCTTTAAAAGCTTGTCTTGTTTAAGGATAGGCCAATGTTTTTGTAAGATTTTCTTAATATCTGGAGCTGCCTCATTGTAGGTGGTGATAAGGCCTAACTTTTATTTGGAGTGAGCTGTATGCCGAACTTCCCCCACTTGATTGGGATTGGATTTTGTCAATAATGAGTCTTTATTTAAAACTCTCTCTCTTTTTGGAGTTGTCCAGGAGTTTTTTCGGATCCTTTTTTGATATACATTTTTCTTTTAAAAGAGAAAATTATTTTTTTGTAATTTTATAGTTTGGTACAATTTCGGCGAAGGCGCTGAGATTGGCCATAAGGAATATTATTTATCCATGGGGGATAATGGCCACTATCTGCTGATAGCTGTTGCTATCAGTATCTTTGCGGAAGATTTTGGTGAGAATTTTATCTTCTTCTGTGAAGAGAGTAAGATCTAAGAACTCAATGCTATGTTTATCCATTTTGTGGGTGAATTGGAGATTCATGTCGTTATTGTTGATATATGTTATAAAATCTGGGATACTATCTGCATCAACATGCCAGATTAGTATAATATCGTTAAAAATACGACCCCACCAGATGATGTAATTCTTAAATGCAATATTTTCATAAATATAGTTTTGTTCCCAATAACCCATATAGAGGTTAGCGGAACTGGGCGCCATAATTGTGCCCATCACCGTATCGCTAGTTTGAAGAAAGAATTGATGGTTATATAGGAAATAATTTTTTTCCAGTACAAATCTGATAGCTTCTAAAAGGAAGCCTTTATGGTTCTCAGATAAGGAGGTACAGGTATCAAGTATTTTGCCAATAGAAAGAATATCTTTCTTGTGGGGAATGCTGGTATACAAGGCCGATGCATCAAGAGAGATCCAATGGAAAGTATGTTTCCAATGGATCTGTTCTATAAGTTGTATAGTATGAGTTGAATCTCAAAGGTATGATTTTAAAGGGGGGACTAATGGTTTTAGAAAAATTCCACATATTCGATAGACGTGATGTCAGGGAATTAATTCCTGAGACAATCTGTATTCCTGGGGGAACCTGATTGTGTTTGTGGATTTTGGGTAGATGGTAACAGGTTGCAATGAGTGGAAACTGATTATTTAAGTATTTGAATTCTGTATTATTTAGAATCCCCTTTTTCTTAGCCTCATCTAACAATCTACTATACTCTCTAATAAATATAGAAGTTGAATCCTTAGTAAGCGTTCTGTATATATTGGGACCGTCAAGAAGGTGGAAGGCTTCCTTTAGATAGTCATCTTTATCTTTGATCACTATTCCTCCGCCCTTGTCAGCTTCCCTAATTACAATACTGGTATTCACTTTTAGTGTGTTCAAGACAACTTTTTCATGTAATTTCAAATTGTCTTTTTTGGTTTTATAAGAAACACATAACTCATTAAGATCTTTTAATACCAATTCACTATACGTGGAAATGAAATTGCCCTTAGACTGAACCGGGAAAAAAAGTAGAATTTGGTTTAAGATTAGAGTGTAAATTACAGTGATCAGAATTTTGAGAGAGATCTATAATGCCATTACTAAAATTGATATTTTCAAGTTCTAGTTCTTCTAGAGCTATAAATGCATCTAGATCTTTGTCGGTTAGATCACTAATAGTACCCCTCAAATTTTAATTTTGTTTATTGAGTTTTGTTTTCTCAAAGTGTCTCTGGAGGGTAATTTTCCTAATATATTTGTCGAAATCAATAAACAAATCAAATGAATTCGGGACGCTAGTAGGTGCAAAATTGAGACCCTTTTCAGGACTTCAAGTTATTTAGCCTTTAGGGGGGTACTAGATAAATTAAAGATTTTTACTAGTTCACCTGGTGCCCTTTTTCCCCCGTTTTCTTTCTTTTGGAGTTTACATTTGGCCATGAGCCCTCCTCTGGTTCCTCTTCTAATTCCTTTCTTTTTTTGTGTGATTTGTGTTGTTTTGTGGAAAATCTCTTGCCCACTCCGGTCTGAGATTTACTACTTGTGACCTGTTTTTTTTTTATGGTTGGAGACCTTATAGAATTTAGTGTATGTCGGAGGTCTTTTGTGTATGGCTCTACCCCTAAAAAAGTCTGAGTTCTAGGGTTTTTATATTGTTGTTGATCTTTGTATTTCTGTATATGAGGCCCATAGGTAAAATCGCATAAATCATTATATGAGTATTTCCTATTAGGAGCGGGATTTTCATGATTATAGAATCCCCTATGATTATTATGATAATCAAAATTATTTCTGTTGTAATTATTATATGAATGATTATGGTAGTTACTATGATAATTATTATATGGAATATTTCTGGATTGTCTACTCATGATTGTTTTCCCAATAGTTGGAATGGTATTCTTTATGTTTGATTTTGAATTCCAATTAGTATGTCTGTTGGTAGAAGAAGTACGTGTTTTCACGCTTAAAACATGTGATCTTCATCTAGTGTAGAATGATGTGAATGTAATTGGGGCTCAGCTGGTGTCGCTACCTCCCTACAAAGAGGATTAATATCAGTTTAATTGTCTGAACATTCTACGTCTTCCCAGAGGTCATCTTCTTCCTCAACATTACTTACTATATTGTTCTCGGGATTATCTAGCTTTCATGGAAGTCTCTAAGAATTTTTTTCTTCTTTTTGACTTCCAGGATCCCCTCAAATTTAGAAATTCTATTTCTATATTGTTCATCAAGCTCCTTATAATAGACATCATCTTTGTGTAATTCTAGATTTTTTCTTAATTCCATAATTTCTTCACTTCGTTGTTTAACTTTGTATTGTCTATATCTCATGATGATATCTAGCATGGTAAAGGAGCTATCCTCTAAGGCAGTATCCCATTCGGTCTGATATTCTACATCTTCAATATCACAGATGGTGTTTTTGGTTGCCCTTAGACCTCTGGGGATAATTTTATATTTTGCACACCTTTCAAGGTTAGTACTGTCATGCCAATGTGACAGCTGTTTTTTAATCAACTTTTCTAATTTCTTGAAAGTATCTTTAGGATTTGAGATACATACATATAAAGGGGGGTAATTATCAACGTGTCTACTTTCCTGCCTTCGCCGGCCCAATACGCCTGCCTAAGCTCGCCTACCTTCGCCGCCGCGGACCTGAAAAAATACGCCTAAGTTATGAAAAAAAGCTGTCAAAAAGCCGCGGGGCGATGAGCAGCGGACTGTGAGAGTTATCACTCATCCGATCTCGCTGCTCTTCGGCTGTTTGACAGCTTTCTTGCTAGCCTGTCACTAAGCACTCACACTAAACTACACTGTTATACCCCCTATACCGGCGCCCCAGGAGCCTCCCGCAACTAAATAAAGTTACTAACCCCTAAACCGCCGCTCCTAGACCCCGCCGCAAGTCTTATAAATGTATTAACCCCTAAACCGCCGCTCCTAGACCCTGCCGCAAGTCTTATAAATGTATTAACTAAACCTAAACCGCCGCTCCCGGACACCGCTGCCACCTACATTATACCTAGTAACCACTATCCTGCCCCCCCTATACCGTCGCCCTCTATAATAAAGTTATTAACCCCTATCCTGCTGATCCCGCACCTCGCCGCAAATAAATAAATAGTTTAACCCCTAAACCGCCGCTCCCGGACCCCCGCAACCTATAATAAATTTATTAACCCCTATCCTGCCCCCCACTACAACGTCGCCACTGTAATAAAATTATTAACCCCTAAACCTAAGTCTAACACTAACCCTAACACCCCCCTAACTAAAATATTAATTAAATAAATCTAAATAATATTTCTATTATTAACTAAGTTAATCCTATTTAAAACTAAATACTTACCTTTAAAATAAACCCTAATATGGCTACAATATAAATAATAATTATATTGTAGCTATCTTAGGATTTATTTTTATTTTACAGGCACCTTTCAATTTATTTTAACTAGGTACAATAGCTATTAAATAGTTATTAACTATTTAATAGCTTACCTAGCTTAAATAAAGAGAAATTTACCTGTAAACTAAAAACTAACCTAAGTTACAATTACACCTAACACTACACTATACTTTAATAAATTATTCCTATTTAAAACTAAATACTTACCTGTAAAATAAACCCTAATATAGCTACAATATAAATAATAATTATATTGGAGCTATCTTAGGATTTATATTTATTTTACAGGTAACTTTGTATTTATTTTAGCTAGTTAGAATAGTTATTAAATAGTTATTAACTATTTAATAACTACCTAGCTAAAAGAAATACAAAATTACCTGTAAAATAAATCCTAACCTAATTTACAATTAAACCTAACACTACACTACCATTAAATAAATTAAATAAACTACCTACAAATAACTACAATTAAATACAATTATATAAACTAAGTAAAGTACAAAAAATAAAAAAAGCTAAGATACAAAAAATAAAAAAAATAAGTTACAAACATTTAAAAACATATTACAACAATTTTAAGCTACTTACACCTAATCTAAGCCCCCTAATAAAATAACAAACCCCCCAAAATAAAAAAATGCCCTACCCTATTCTACATTAAAAAAGTTCAAAGCTCTTTTACCTTACCAGCCCTTAAAAGGGCCATTTGTGGGGGCATGCCCCAAAGTTCAGCTCTTTTGCCTGTAAAAGAAAAATACAACCCCCCCAACATTAAAACCCACCACCCACATACCCCTAATCTAACCCAAACCGCCCTTAAAATAACCTAACACTAATCCCCTGAAGATCATCCTACCTTTAGTTGTCTTCACTCAGCCGAGCCACCGATGGAACTGAAGAGGACATCCGGACCGGCAGAAGTTATCCTCCAAGGGGCGCTGAAGAAATCTTCCATCCGATGAAGTGATCCTCCAAGCGGCGCTGAAGAAATCTTCCATCCGGGCGAGGTCATCTTCCAAGAGGCGCTGAAGAAGTCTTCTATCCGGCCGAGGTCATCGTCGAAGCCGGGTCTTGAATCTTCATCCCGCCAACGCGGAACATCCTCCTTTCCCGACGAACTCCCGACGAATGAAGGCTCCTTTAAGGGACGTCATCCAATTTGGCGTCCCTTCAATTCCGATTGGCTGATAGGATTCTATCAGCCAATCGGAATTAAGGTAGGAAAAATCTGATTGGCTGATGAAATCAGCCAATCAGATTCAAGTTCAATCCGATTGGCTGATCCGATCAGCCAATCAGATTGAGCTCGCATTCTATTGGCTGTTCCGATCAGCCAATAGAATGCGAGCTCAATCTGATTGGCTGATTGGATCAGCCAATCGGATTGAACTTGAATCTGATTGGCTGATTTCATCAACCAATCAGATTTTTCCTACCTTAATTCCGATTGGCTGATAGAATCCTATCAGCCAATCGGAATTGAAGGGACGCCATCTTGGATGATGTCCCTTAAAGGAGCCTTCATTCGTCGGTAGTTCGTCGGGAAAGGAGGATGTTCCGCGTTGGCGGGATGAAGATTCAAGACCCGGCTTTGACGATGACCTCGCCCGGATAGAAGACTTCTTCAGTGCCTCTTGGAAGATGACCTCGCCCGGATGGAAGATTTCTTCAGCGCCGCTTGGAGGATCACTTCATCAGATGGAAGATTTCTTCAGCGCCACTTGGAGGATAACTTCTGCCGGTCCGGATGTCCTCTTCAGTTCCATCGGTGGCTCGGCTGAGTGAAGACAACTAAAGGTAGGATGATCTTCAGGGGATTAGTGTTAGGTTATTTTAAGGGGGGTTTGGGTTAGATTAGGGGTATGTGGGTGGTGGGTTTTAATGTTGGGGGGTTGTATTTTTCTTTTACAGGCAAAAGAGCTGAACTTTGGGGCATGCCCCCACAAATGGCCCTTTTAAGGGCTGGTAAGGTAAAAGAGCTTTGAACTTTTTTAATGTAGAATAGGGTAGGGCATTTTTTTATTTTGGGGGGGTTTGTTATTTTATTAGGGGGCTTAGATTAGGTGTAAGTAGCTTAAAATTGTTGTAATATGTTTTTAAATGTTTGTAACTTATTTTTTTTATTTTTTGTAACTTAGCTTTTTTTTATTTTTTGTACTTTAGTTACTTTATATCATTGTATTTAATTGTAGTTATTTGTAGGTAGTTTATTTAATTTATTTAATGATAGTGTAGTGTTAGGTTTAATTGTAAATTAGGTTAGGATTTATTTTACAGGTAATTTTGTATTTCTTTTAGCTAGGTAGTTATTAAATAGTTAATAACTATTTAATAACTATTCTAACTAGCTAAAATAAATACAAAGTTACCTGTAAAATAAATATAAATCCTAAGATAGCTCCAATATAATTATTATTTATATTGTAGCTATATTAGGGTTTATTTTAAAGGTAAGTATTTAGTTTTAAATAGCAATAATTTATTAAAGTATAGTGTAGTGTAAGGTGTAATTGTAACTTAGGTTAGTTTTTATTTTACAGGTTAATTTCTCTTTATTTTAGCTAGGTAAGCTATTAAATAGTTAATAACTATTTAATAGCTATTGTACCTAGCTAAAATAAATTGAAAGGTGCCTGTAAAATAAAAATAAATCCTAAGATAGCTACAATATAATTATTATTTATATTGTAGCTAGATTAGGGTTTATTTTAAAGGTAAGTATTTAGTTTTAAATAGGATTAACTTAGTTAATAATAGAAATATTATTTAGATTTATTTAATTAATATTTTAGTTAGGGGGTGTTAGAGTTAGTGTTAGACTTAGGGTTAGGGGTTAATAATTTTATTACAGTGGCGACGGTGTAGTGGGGGCAGGATAGGGGTTAATAAATTTATTATAGGTTGCGGGGGTCCGGGAGCGGCGGTTTAGGGGTTAACTATTTATTTAGTTGCGGCGAGGTGCGGGATCAGCAGGATAGGGGTTAATACATTTATTATAGAGGGCAGCGGTATAGGGGGGCAGGATAGGGGTTACTAGGTATAATGTAGGTGGCGGTGGGCTCCGGGAGCGGCGGTTTAGGGGTTAATATGTATAGAGTAGCTTGCGGTGGGCTCCAGGAGCGGCGGTTTGGGGGGTAATACATTTATTTAGTTGCGGCGGTGTAGGGGGGACAGATTAGGGGTGTTTAGACTCGGGGTACATGTTAGGGTGTTAGGTGTAGACAGCTCCCATAGGAATAAATGGGATGTCTGTCAGCAGCGAACTTGTACTTTCGCTATGGTCAGACTCCCATTGATTCCTATGGGATCCGCCGCCTCCAGGGTGGCAGTTTGAAAACCAGGTACGCTGGGCCGTAAAAGTGCCGAGCGTACCTGCTAGTTTTTTGATAACTAGCAAAAGTAGTGAGATTGTGCCGCACTTGTGTGCGGAATATCTGGAGTGACGTAAGAATCGATCTGTGTCGGACGGAGTCCGGCGGATCGAAGCTTACGTCACAAAATTCTACTTTTGCCGGTCTCTAGCCTTTGATAACTAAGGCGTATCAGCCTCGCCACAAATACGCTGTGGAATTCCAGCGTATTTGAGGTTGACGGCTTGATAACTACCCCCCAAATACTTTGTATTTATATATACACACACCTATATATATATATATAATGGCTTGCAAGCTATTTTTCTACATAAGTAATATTAAAATAAATAAATGTTGCTTTTTAACTTTAAACTCTGTATATATATATATATATATATATATATATATATATATATATATATATATATATATATATATATATATTAGCCAGAAAAAATGCACTCTCAGGACTTTCACAAACAAGTTACTTTTATTCCTGTAACGTTTTCGGAGGTCTTGCCTCCTTCATCAGCTGGCTAATATTCTTTGTAAAGTTGCACCCAGGCAGTTTTCCTCTGTGGGCGAGATCTGGTGTTTTGGATACCTATATATGTATATATATACCAAGATACACAAGACTCTGACCAGACCCCCAGGGAGACCCATAGTGGCTAGTATGGGGTCCCTATGTGAGAGATTGGGGGCCTGGCTTGACTCAGTCTTACAACCCATAGTTACCACACTGCCTGGCTATATCAGAGACAGTGCCCACCTTCTCTACCAACTTAATGACATCAAATGGCAACAGACTTTTCAGTGGCTCACCATAGATGTGACGGCCCTTTACTCTAGTATACCCCACCAGAAGGGATTGGAGGCTTTGGGTCAAATGATCAGGAGATACACTACATTCTCTGACGAATACATTCAATTTGTAGTTTCCACTGCCAAATTCCTTCTCTCACACAACTACTTTGTCTCTGGGGGGGAATTCTATTTGCAGAAATGTGGCACAGCCATGGGGGCAAAATTTGCCCCCGCATATGCCAACTTATACATGGGCTGGCTGGAACTTAACAGCATTTATGCTGATGACTTCCCCCTCAGGGACAATCTAGTTGTGTACGGCCGCTACATCGACGACCTCATAGTCATTTGGAACTCAGATAACCGGACAGAGGCACATACTCTGGTAGACCTTCTCAATGATAACCAGTTTAATCTAAAGTTTACGTATTCGTTATCATCCAATTCTATAGCCTATTTAGATTTACATCTCTATATAGATGAAGGATCTAACATCATTTCCACAATTCACAGGAAGACTCTAGCACGTAATACCATACTTAGAGCTGACTCTTGCCATGTTAGACATACTATCAGGGGCATCCCCAAAGGCCAATACATTAGGGCGCGCAGAAACTGTTCCAACATTCAACAGTACAGAATACAGGCAGATGCCATCACCCAGAGACTCCTAGAGAGGGGTTACAATAAGAAGTCACTTATACAAACAGCCAATCAAGTGAGCAAAATAGAGAGGCAAACTCTGTTCTCAAGCTACACTAGTAGAAATACCACTAACACCACAAAGAAAAATGCATTTACTGATGAAATTGTCTTTTCCACCCAATACAGCAGACAATTTGATGAGGTCTGCAAAATAGTACTCAAATACCTTCCCATTCTTCAGAGTGACGCCAAACTACAACACATAACCAAACAACAAATCAAATGTGTATCCAAGAAGGCCCCCACAGTGGGGGATAGGGTTAGGAAACATTTCACCAACAAACCCACACCTGGGACACACTGGCTCAGCCTCAGTAAAGGTTTCTTTAAATGTGGCCATATCTGCAAGAGTTGCAATTACACTCAGAAAACAGATCACTTCACCTCTTCCAGCACGGGCAAAACATTCTCTATCAAACAAAGAATAGACTGTACTACCAGGTTTGTAGTATACTTAATTACATGTCGGCAGTGCTCCCTACAATACGTAGGTCTCACCACACGACCACTCAAGGACCGCATCAGACAACACT